>NC_142740.1:4222500-4445000 GCF_051943395.1 Hippocampus bargibanti
ATAACGCAAACTCAATGCACTAGGCTGTTTTTTTTTGTCTCTGCACACAAATTAGCAAACATTCCAGTCTCTTTATCAATATACAGTAAAGTCTCGTTATATCGATATTCAAGGGAGTCCGAAAAAATATCAATATAACCGGGACTATCGATATATCCGACCCTGTTTGCATGTAATTTTCTCCGTGCGTGCATAGAAATAGTATCGATATAACCGGGACTATCGATATATCCGATATCGATATAACGAGACTTTACTGTATATATTTGAATGAATGTACTTGGTAAAATGTGATGATCCTCTCACAAGAGCCTCCCCAATCCATTTGATGTAATCCTTAAACGTGGGATGAAGTTAATGGTCCTTCCTCTTAATCCTGAAGTTTTTAATCCTGCCATTTGTTAAACATACAGTAAAGTCTCGTTATATCGATATTCAAGGGAGTCCGAAAAAATATCGATATAACCGGGACTATCGATATATCCTATATCGATATAACGAGACTTTACTGTACTTCCAACCTGTCTAGATTTGCCTTCCCTCTGTTACAAAACATTCTTTATCAAAATCCTTCCTTTAAAAAAATCCCTCTGGTACTTATTTCATATCCTTGACATCATTTTTAAGATCTATATACTTGATTTTCTCTGTTTAGTAATACAAATCAGTGCAGTTTTTTCCTGTCCACAATACAAATGGCTGGCTGGAATCAACATGCCTCAAATGTGGTGATATACAGTAAAGTCTCGTTATATCGATATTGGATATATCGATAGTCCCGGTTATATCGATACTATTTCTATGCACGCACGGAGAAAGTTACATGCAAACAGGGTCGGATATATCGATAGTCCCGGTTATATCGATATTTTTTCGGACTCCCTTGAATATCGATATAACGAGACTTTACTGTAGTTGACATTTTTTTTTTAATCGATTGGTCTCCCAGTTGCTTGCGAACGATCCAAGTCTATCCTGAACCATAATAAATGCACACTTGATCCAAAACAGGTATTCGTTAACGGTAGCTGACAAACAGCTTTAAATCCTCTTTGTCATCTGTCAGCCCATTCACTAAACAACAGATGATAGATTGTGGTGTTTGAAAAACAAAGACTAAGCAGCCTTCTACCACGATACTCTTTTATTGTGAAAAGTCCACCTCACATTTCCTCATGTCTCACAGTAGTTTCTGATTATTAGAGGGCTGAAAGTGGCTTTGGTTATAAAAAAAGACTAGTAAGTCACAATATTGCAGGTTTTGGTGTACCAAATCGTCTTTTAACTATTGAGGAAAAAAAAAAAAAAAGAGTACAGACACTCCCCAATTTACGAACGAGATACGTTGCTAACGGTCGTTCGTAAGTTGAATTTGTTCATATGTTGCTTCAGTGCTATATTTTGTTTGAAATGTATGTTTAAGGCTTATATAATAATAATACATTTCATTTATAAGCGCCTTACAAAACTCTCAAGGACACTTTACAGTCACAGGATATTTTTTCTGTGGGTGAGCAGCGGCAGCCACACGCACCAACTGTTAATTTACGTTGCCCGGTGATACACATCACGCGAGTTTTTCATGTAGACCGACCTAAAGGCTTGTGTTTTTGTCGTGTGTGTGTGTGTGTGTGTGTGTGTGTGTGTGTGTGCGCGCGTCTAGTCCCACTCTCCTGTTGCTTTGGCGACGAAGGTGACTTCAGTGAGTATTTCACTGACGGCTTGTTGTTGTTTTGACTTTTCAGTGTGGTTTGTGCATCTCATTCGATTGATTGACGCATCGTAAAGAAGCAGACCTCCACCAAGGCCCCTTAATTTTTATATTGCATATCGCTTTAAAGAATGTACAATAATAACAAGACACATGGGACAGAACCATTTTGTAACTTTGGCCAAAAAAGGAAGCAAAAGCAACATGGTGACTATGAGCTTCCTCTTGACATACCAAGATCCTTTCTCACCTCGAGACGTCTCACTAAAGCAAAATGGCTAATATCAGCTTCTCGACATACAAAGATCCTTTTTTCACCACAAGATATCTCACTCTAATATGCTTTTTCACACCAATTACTTATTTTTTCTATGAATGCGGCGTTTTAATGCCACCTTGTGGCATCTTTAATACTACAACACGACTTGGGGCATAGGTGTCAAACTCAACGCCTACGTGCCAGATTTGACCCGCCACGTCTTTTTATGTGGCCCGCAAAAGCACATCGTGTGCGTCAACTTTCTTGATCCCTTATTTTCAAAGGGGATCTGCAAAAAATACTTATTATTATTATTATTATGCTTCCGATAGCTCAGCATAAACAGTGGAGGTGACACGATTCAGCTTTGCGCGCCACATCAAATTGTTGCGGACTGGATCTGGCCCCTGGGCCTTATTTTTGACCCCTGCTGTGTAGATGGTTGGTCTATTCTTTTATCATCACTATCCACGATAAACATGGTGGTCGTCATTGTTGAAGACATCCTTCATGCCTGGCTCTCAAAACATTATCATTTTCATGATAACATGCATGCGTTGCTGCTAACACGTCACATTTGAGACTTGTCTTCTCCACCCCCCACACCATCAGTACCACCGACGAGCAAACTGCGGACGCCGGCGGCGCCCTCGCCACTGGCCTTGAGGCAGCCCGTCAAGGCCACGGCCAACCCTTCAACCACCACGCCCGGCCGGTCTCTGGTTCCGCCCCGTAGTGGCCTGCCTCGCCCCAGCGCCCCAACGGGCGGGGGCATCCCTCTGCCTCGTAGCAAGCTAGCACAGCCTGTGCGCAGGTAGGTGCATTTAAAAAGAAAATATTATTCTTATTTCAACCATTTTACAGCATTCACTCAGTTTCTTTTTTTTTTTCCCAAACTACAGTAATACCTCGGTTTACAAATCCTTAGGCTTACGAACTTTTCGGTTTACGAACGTTAAATTTATGAAAATTTTACCTTGGCATACGAACTATTTTTTGGGATACACACGGAGCTGTCACAATGAGTGATGTGTTGTTCGCTAACGAGCCCGTTCTCCTAACAAGAAAATGGTCCTCTATTCCCCGCCCCCAGTCGTCGGTTCAAGCCACGTGATTGGTCAAGATCGCAGCAGTGAGGGGAGGTGGTTTAAACACGAAAGAGACAGGCAGACGACATAGAGAGAGTGACAAAATGGATAGAAAACACTGACATTTGGACTCGTTTCAACTTTGATAGTTCAAAGACAGTGTAGACTGCAAGGTTAAAATTCCCATCAATCAGGCTCCACAAATAACCCGCACACGCCATCTGTTCACTTGATGCAAAATGCTATCAACCCAGCTAAACAGAACACAATTGATGAGGAATAAGGTAAAATTATCGCAGGGAAAGCACCCACAAGGGATCATTCCTCAAGATGGTGAAAGAAGGCTACGTTCCTCATCAAGTGTTTAATGCTCTATTCCATCAAGTCATCAATGACCATCACAAAGGTAAATAAAACGACTTTATTATATAGTACAGTTTTTTTCTTTAATAATAATAATGCCAAAGCACATTTATTATACATAAAATAAGGTATATTATGTGTAGTTTTAAGGCTTAGAAAATTAGAAAGTAGAAAATTACGTTTTATGGGGACCTGGGAACGGATTATTCGAATTTTAATGGTTTCCTATGGGAAATTAATTTTTGGGATACACACTTTTCGCTTTTCACACTCTGTCTGGGAACCTATTAAGTTCGTAAGCCTAGGTATCACTGAATAGCACTGTAGCCTGACATTGGAGGGGAAGGTGGAGCACACCCTGAACTGGTCTCTAATCAGTCGCAGGGAACATTTAGTGACAAACAACCATGTACATGGTCACCGAGTCACATCAGCCAACTATTTATTTGATCAAAAATATTTAACTTCTGTCATTCAAATTATAAAAGAGGATTTTTGTTAGATTTCCGTACATTTTTGCTCCACCAAGGTGCGCTAAAGTTAGCGATGATGTAACATTTGTGTTCAACGGGGTTTTCCCCCTATTTTTTACCCCCCAGAAGTCTACCTGCTCCTCGCATCTACAGCGGCGCCAGGGACAACCTGAGGGAAAGCTACTAAGCCGCTCGTCCACTAGAGGGCGACATTTTCAAACCGTCAGTCGCTCTAAGAGTCGGGACTGCTGCATGGCACTTTATCCACTTTGATGACTCAGATATAAATTACAATCTCCCAGGAATATTCAACGAAAGAATAAAAAGATTGATTCGGAAGAAGAAAGAGGCCAACAAGAACGCCAAAGAACAAACTTAGCCTTCTCTGCCATGCACGCCACGCCACAGCATTCATTTTGAGCAACCCTGCCGGTTGTTTTTATGTCACGCCTTCATTTACGTCGAGAAGAAACCTCAAAGATGACGTCAGCAAATTTTCATTTGTGGTGACGTCACCGCGCAGCAGTGATGACATCAGCGAGCTAGCTTGTCAAGCTAGCTAGCTAGCAACCTCCCATGTTAGCATCGCACCATTGCTAATGTCACGGAGAAACCTCGATGACAACAGCGTAACCGCGGCGATGTCAATACGATTGAACATCCGCTATCGTGACCTCGATGATGTCATCACCGAGCGAAGACATCGGCAATACGCCACGACGATGATATCGGCGAGCGGAACGCTGCAACCGATTCCTTTTTGAAAACAATCTTTCCTCGTGGAAAATCAAAGCACCGGATATAATGCACAAGTTTATTTATGAAAATGATATTTGAGGGGATCCTCCATTGTTTTGACGCCACTCGCGTTTTCAATGGGAGATGCCAACGTGTCTTCACAGTTCAATTGCTACATTCAGGAAAGCTGGGAAAAATGACAATCCCTTGCTCTTCCTGTTCTTGACGTAAAATAGTGACTGATGTCAAGTACTACTTTCCTATGACGCAGATTGGATGGTGATCCAGAAAGAGCACAAAACATACCGCGAATCCGCATCCCAACAACGGAGGATCCTCTAAAGACATCACGTGTCCATATCAGTATTTTATGTTTTCAAAATATCTTTTTTTAATATCCATTTGAACCTCAATTTGCATTGCTGATACCCCAAATCATTTTTTTTTTACGTTTCCCAAAGGCTCGTCACGAGATGCTAAGTGCTTTGAATCTTTTGGGTTTTTAGTTCAGGTGTGAAGCTCTCAGGCTGATTTCGTTAGCTTGTGTCAAGCTAACAAACAATGAACATAAAAGTAGACATATTATAGGAATGTTATTTTGGATATAAGTCTTCAAATTGCCTGCACAAAAAAAAAAAAAAAAAAAATCATAAAGCACTAACTGATTTTGTTTACGTCGCCAGGCCCCGCCTAGGTCGTCATGGTAACAAAACGTATCAGGTGATCACGGGCTTGTTAGCATTAAACTAAAATTTCACTTCTTTTGTCTATGGTGGTTAAAACGTATCGCACAGAGGTGTTGGGAAGACACTTAAAAGTCTTTAAATTGTAAAAAAAAACATACAGAAATAAAATAATATGTCCACTTTTATGATTCCTGAAATAATAGTAATTCTCAATGTGTCATCAAATTAAGGGGAAAAAGAGAGTGATTGGATTTGTGTGCCGGTGTTTGTACTCATCGGTGTGGTGGCTCGTTTATTAACTTAGTGCCTCTGATTGTAAAAGTGTTTTATATTATTTTATTTTTTATTTTGGTGCCAATTTAACGGTTTTGAAAAGCTTTTATTGGTTTGCTTGCTCGCTTATTTTTGTAATGGAAATGTTTTTTTTTTTTAGTTTTTTTTTGAGGAGGAAAAAAAAAGTTTGACTATGCGCCTTTGTATTTATATCCAATATGTAAATTAAAAGATATTTATTTAAAAAGAGAGAAGAGGTGCCTCAGATAGGATAGTGGGAAGCTGGACTGAATGTTGCATATATATATATATATATATAAATATAAAGACCAACGTCGGCAACCACAACTTTTGTGACACTTTTTAAAATTTGACCTTTTTTAAAAAAAAAAAAAAAAAGCCACGAATATGTTCGCTTGTGTAAAGTCACATTTCAAATAAAAACTCAAAATCTATTTCATTTGTTTTCATCTATAATTTTTTCCTTTTCCTCACAAGAAGACAACATATGGCAATATTTATTTATTTTATTAATTTTATTGTGTTTTTTTTAAACTTTATTTTACTTTCCGGGTTGAGTGGCGTGTGTGGCTGCCGCTGCTCACCCGCAGAAAAAAATATCCTCTGACTGGAAAGTGTCCTTGAGAGTTTTGAAAGGTGCTTATAAATGAAATATTATTATTATTATTATTATTGTTATTATCAGCACATTTTTTTTGATTTTGACAAAAAAATAGATATATATTACAATATTTCATCTTGCCCGTTTCCAAGAAAGTGCATACGTTGTCCTCTGAGTCACTTTCAATCCACTGATTGAACTCATAAAAAAAACTGAAAGCCTACCAGGAATAATGATGGAATTTCTCGGAACGGAGAACAGCTTGATAGCAAGATTCATCTCTCTCCAGCATTTTCATCACGAGATTTTTTTAAATAATCATTTTTAGCATAGACTGTATATCAAATTAATTGGATGAATATTCGCGACATAATTTCAGAAAACAACCACGGTGAAGAATCTTGCGGAAGTCAATTTAGCCCTCAATATTTCATGGACATTTTTGAAAAAAACAGTGTATATTATATAATAATAATACACTGATACATTGGCTTACGAACTTAATTGGTTCCCAGACAGACTGTGTACGGCGAAAAGTGTGTATCCCAAAAATTAATTTCCCATAGGAAACCATTAAAATGAGAATAATCCGTTCCCAGGTCCCCATAAAACCTAATTTTCTACTTTCTAATTTTCTAAGCCCTAAAACTAGACAAAATATTCCTTATTTTATGTATAATAAATGTGCTATGGTATTATAATTAAAAAATTAACTGTACTGGAAAATAAAGTTGTTTTATTTACCTTTGTGATGGTCGTTGACAGCTTGATGGAATGGAGTGGCCAGTTTCATCAGTATTAAACACTTGATGAGGAACGTAACCACCATCTTGAGGAAGGATCCCTTGTAGGTGCTTTCTCTGCGATAATTTTACCTAGTTCCTCATCAATTGTGTTCTGTTTAGCTGGGTTGATAGTGTTTTGCACCAAGTGTACAGATGGTTTGTGCGGGTTATTTGTGGAACCTGATTGATGGGAATTTTAACCTTGCAGTCTACACTCTGCCTTTGAACTGTCAAAGTTGAAAAGAGTCCAAATGTCACTGTTTTCTATCCATTTTGTCACTCTCTTTCTGTCGTCTGCCTGTCTCTTTAATGTTTAAACCACCTCCCTTCACTGCTGCGTTCTTGACCAATCACGTGGCTTTAACCGAAGACTGGATACGCGGAATAGAGGACAAAAAAAAGTCGGGTGCCATTTTCTTTTTTGGAGAATGGCTTCACCCTCTCTCTGTCTGTAACCCCGGTAAAATTTTCATAAATTTAACGTTTGTAAACCGAAAAGTTTGTAAGCCAAGGGTTTCGTAAACCGAGGTATCACTGTAATAAGAAGAATATTTTTTCCCAAACCGTTCAGACCTAGTGGGTCGAGACTTGAGCGTGGTTATTAAAAACGGTCTATGAGCACATCTCCAGCATCGCTTGCAGATTGGCATCAGCTCAAAATGGCCTCATTCATCAGACTTGATTTGTATATGTGCCTTGTTGCTTTCTCTCACTGTCTAGTTTGCCTTCATGTGTTGCAGCAGTGACATCATCAAAGAATTAGAAAAATAAAAATCACTGTGTGTGACGGTGCATTGTTCGCAAAAATGTGTCCACTACAGTGCCAGGGTTTTTGTCATTTTCACTCAAATTGCAGGACACACAGAATATTGAGTTTTAGGACTGCATAAACATTCGATGTAGCGTAAGAAACCTTGGACTCGCTTCGTTCTTTTGACCTTCGACCTCCAACGCCATTCCATCAATCCATCAATGACCATCACAAATGTAAATAAAGTGACTTTATGATACAATGCAGTGTATTTCTTTCATTACAATACAATAGCACCTTTATTATACATAGAATAAGGTATGTTGTGTGTAGTTTTAAGGCTTATTTAGTTGAAAAGTATATTTTATGGAAACCCGCGAACGGATTATTCCCATTTTAATGGTGTCCTATGGGAATTTTTTTTTTGAGATACACACTTTTGGCCTTACACACTCTGTCTGGGAACCAATTAAGTTGAGGTCTCACTGTATTTACATTAGCATTCACTAAGTGTGATGGATCGCTAATCAAGGCAAACTAATACATGGACCCGAAGGTGGATATCAAGAATATCGGATACATGCTCAAACGACTCGAACGTTCTTCCATGACATACCTGGAGTTGCGTTAGAAGAGGCCAACGACAGCCATGAGTCACCCTCTTCCTCCTCCTCCTCGTCCCCCCTCCCCCTTCGCCTTGTTCCCGTCTTCTCCCGACGAGACGTCGCCGCTTTTATTTCCTGTGTGCGATATCGCCGCCTGATAACACGGGCCGGCGTCTGCGGACACACAAGCAAACGTACGTGTCAGATAGACTCAGATGAGACGTAGAGATTTCCCCATGAAAATATACTTTTTGGTACACGAGGGGAGTGTGGGGAGCATGGAGTGCAACAAAGGCGACATGTAATTTGGATTTTTATCTTGTATTTTTACGGCTTCTTTTTGGATCGGATTAGTCTTTATTAGTCTCGCAGTGGAGAAATTTACATTTCACAGCAGTAAAGTGAGGAAAGGAAGAGGTAGAAAAACAAAATACAGGAGCTGCTGTAAACGCAGCCAATCTCGCGGCGCCATCTTGGAGTCAAAACAAAAAAAACAAAAAGCTGTTGTTAAAGCGCTATGTAAACCAATATGCATGTATTGTATTTTGGACAGGCGCCCTTATTTTAAGCTCATATAACTCCAGATCAATATCATTTAGGATTTAACATTTTTTTTCTGATGAAAGAAGAGAGTCAAGATGAATGTTTATGTAGTCCTAAAACTCAATATTCTGTGGATCCTGGAATTCTAGTGACAATGACAAAAACCCCGGCACTGGAGTGGACACATTTTTGCACATTGTCTGGCAGTGAATGAGTTAAGATGAAAATACGATCCGGTAGTGTAAACGTCACATCGGCCATTTTGAATGGATCTCAACTTACAACCGTTTGACTTACGACCGTTTTGTCGGAACGGAACCCGGTCGTGACTTGGATGTTACCTGCGTACTGTATATATTGTTGTTTTTATGTTACATCTGGGTTGAGTGAACGCTGGCGCATGTGGCTGCCGCTGCTCATCCGCAGAAAAAAATATCATGTGTGTGTAAAGTGTCCTTGAGAGTTTTGAATGGCGCTTATAAATGAAATCAAATATTGGATTCGTCTTGTCACAATATTGAGTCTCCATATGGATTAAAAGATGCCCCCACTGAATATGAATGAAGTTTTTCAATATATCAATTTGGTGTGACGACGAATTAAATCCTGATTTAACGTCCATTTAGTGTTGCGTTTGTGTCCAATTTGACTACGGTATGTTAACTTGGATGGCGCTCGACGGAGAGGGGGGGGGGGTGTGACCAACCCGCACTATAAAAACCGGGGTCCGGGACGCCTGATTTCGGTTCTTCCTTTCCGGCTGTCTCGCTGCGCGGACGCCGGACCATGGCACCGTCGAAGCCCCGTAGCGAGCAAGCGAACCGCGCGTAACGACTTTGGGAGTTTCGACGCCATGGCCAACTCAAGCGCACCTCCGCCGGGCGTCTCGGAGCTCAAGGTGGGCTCGCCCCCGTCCGAGCCCCCCTCCGCGGGCGACGTTCTCCGCCTGGTGCCCGCCTTCTGGGACTCTCCGTTAAGTCACGGCATCAACGTGTTCGTGGGGCTGGTGCTGTGCTTCACCATGCTGGGGCTGGGCTGCACGGTGGACGTCGGCCAGCTGGGCGAGCACATCCGGCGGCCGGTCGGGGTGCTGCTGGCCGTCGTGTGCCAGTTCGTCATCATGCCGCTGGTGGCTTTCTTGCTGGCGCTCACTTTTTCGCTTGACGACGTGGCCGCCATGGCCGTGCTACTGTGCGGATGTTGCCCCGGGGGGAATTTGTCCAATATCATGTCGCTGCTGGTGCACGGGGAGATGAACCTCAGGTACTCTCCAAACTTTTTTTCTTCTACTTTTAAAACCGGAACGTCACTTTTTACGCAGGAAAAGTGACGTCATCCGGATTCAAAACGATAATTAAAATGACAAAACATTTGTCCCGAATTACAAGTCAATAGGAATACAAATGGGATTTTTGAGCTCAATTTTATCAATCGTGTAATTTACATTTTAATTTACATATCATTAAAATTGATATCGTGGTTCCAGTGATGGTTGTCAAGTGTCCAGAGTTTTGAAAGACTCTTATAAATAAAATATATTCTTCTTCTTATTATTATTATTATTTATTGATGACAAGGTTTTCATCTGTACTTCTTTGAAGGTGTCGGACATTTCGCTGCTCATCCGAAAAGCTTCGTCAGCTAACTACATTTTTGCTGGTAGCTCTAGCTCTATATATCATTATTAATAATAATACATTATATTTTAAGCGCCTTTCAAAGCTCTCAAGCACACTTTACAGTCACAGACACGCATAAGTACTATAATAAATAAAATACAATCACAAAATAGAATACAATAAAATACAATTATAAAATAGAAACAAGAGAAAGAGCTACACAGAAAATGCAATTTTAAAACAGGTGGGTTTTGAGATCATTAGGGATATACAATTATTATGTATTATTATCATAATTAAATCTTAATTATTGCAACAAGGATATTTAATACATTTTTTTTTACCTCAGACCGATACCAGTACGAGTACTAACCAATATCAAAGCCACTAGTATTTATGTATAATAAATTTATACTGCGTGATTGGCCGGCAACCAATTCAGGGTGTCCCCCCCCCGCCTAGTGTTCGCGTTATGAGGATAACGCAGTTTGGAAAATTGATTTAAATTACCGTATTTTCTGGAATATAAAGCGCATCTTTACCGAATGACATATTTAAAAACCATTTCCATACATAAGGTGCACTGCATTATATGGGGCAACTTCAATAAATGACAGATTTTAAAACGTTTTCCATACATAAGGCGCACCGGATTATGAGGCGCATGGTAAAATTGATAATGTGGACTAAACGTAATAAATTTGACCGTCTGGTCTCGCCCATGGACAGCATCATCATGACCATCTCGTCCACGCTCCTGGCGCTGGTCCTGATGCCGCTGTGCCTGTGGATCTACAGCCGCGCATGGATCAACACTCCCGTGGTCAACCTCATGCCTTTCGGAGCCATCATTTTGACACTGTGCAGCACGCTCATCCCCATCGGGCTCGGTGTCATGCTACGCTACCGTTACACGCGTGTGGCCGATACCGTCTTGAAGGTAGGAATTTTTGATTTGACAAGGGAGGGGAGTCAAAATTCTGTCCACTCAAGCGTGTAAAGGGAAAATTGTTTGATCAATGGGAATATTGACTATAGCCAGTATATGGACATTATGTTAACAGTCAGATTTATTTTTTCAGAATAAAGCGAATTTAAAAACACGCCCCCCAAAAAATAAATAAATAAATAAAAATTAAATTAAATGTCTCCACTGCGAGACTAATAAAGGCAAATCCAAATCCAAAATGGTACCGCATGGGTACTGGTTAGCCCCTGGGACGGCACCACTATCCCATGGGTGTGTTATAAAATTATTATTATTATTGTTGTTGTGTAATGACGATCATTTTATGTTACTTCCGGGTTGAGTGAACGCTGGCGCGTGTGGCTGCCACTGCTCACCCACAGAAAAAAATATCCTGTTACGAACTTTTCGGTTTACGAACGTTAAATGTATGAAAATTTTACTTTGGCATACAAACTATTTTTCGGGATACACATGGAGCGCCCCAATGAGTGATGTGTCGTTCGCGAACGGGCCCGTTCTCCTAAAAGAAAATGGCCACCAACATTTTTTTGTCCTCTATTCCCTGCCCCCAGTCTTCGGTTAAAGCCACGTGATTGGTCAAGATCGCAGCAGTGAGGGGAGGTGGTTTAAACATTATAGAGACATGCAGATGAGACTGAGAGAGAGTGACAAAATGGATAGAAAACCATGAAATTTGGACTTGTTTCAACTTTGATAGTTCAAAGGCAGAGTGTGACTGCAAGGTTAAAATATCCCATCAATCAGGCTCCACAAATAACCCACACAAGCCATCTGTACACTTGATTCAAAAAGCTTTTATTTACCATCCCAAAGGTAAATAAAACGTAAATAAAGGTAAATAAAACGACTTTATTATACAGTACTTTTTATTTCTTTAATTATAATACCATAGCACATTTATTATACATAAAATAAGGTATATTTTGTGTCGTTTTAAGGCTTAGAAAACTAGAAAGTAGAAAATTATGTTTTATGGGGACCTGGGAACGGATTATTCTCATTTGAATGGTTTCCTATGGGAAATAAATTTTTGGGATACACACTTTTCACCTTACACTCTCTTTCTGGGAACCAATTAAGTTTGTAAGCCAAGGTATCACTGTAGTTGTTTTTACGAGAGATCTACTTTATGTTTGGTGTACTCAACACACACACACACACACACACACACACACACACACACACACACACACACACACACACACACACACACACACACACACACACACACACACACACACACGAGCGTACCTGATGCGGCGCCGGTGTCTCTTCAGGCGTCTCTATGGTCTCTGCTCATCACCCTGGTGCTGCTGTTCATCCTGACGGCAGCCATGCTGGGCCCCGAACTGTTGTCGGCCATTCCGCCGTCCGTCTACGTCGTGGCCCTTCTGATGCCCATGTGCGGCTACGCGGCGGGCTACGGCCTGGCCGTGCTGTTCCACCTGCCGCCCAACAGCCGCCGCGCCGTCTCCCTGGAGACGGGCTGCCAGAACGTGCAGCTGTGCACCGCCATCCTCAAGCTGGCCTTCCCGCCGCAGCTGATGGGAGGCATGTACATGTTCCCGCTGCTCTACGCGCTCTTCCAGGCGGCCGAGGCGGGCGTCTTCATCCTGGCGTACCGGACGTACCGTAGGCGAGTGTTGGGTAAGGAAGAGCCGCCGGCTCGGCGGGATGGCGAGGACACGAACATCACGTATCAGCGCTTCGAGGATGAGGACGTGGACTTTGACGCTTCGTACGGCGCGGTGACGGTGAGCGACCCCAACACCATCATGCTGGACCCGTGCCCGCCGGACCCTACGCCTGTTTGACAAACACAAGTTAGTGTGACATCGTGACAAGCAAAACAATATCAGATGCATGGAAGGCCTCAATAAGGCAGCTTTTCCCCTTTTCAACTGGCAATTGCGAATAAAAAATAATGTCAATCAAATTTCATTTGATCTTTGCAGTACAGTGATACCTTGGCTTACGAACTTAATTGGTTCCCAGACAGAGTGTGTGAAGCGAAAGGTGTGTATCCCAAAAATTAATTTCCCATAGGAAACCATTAAAATGAGAATAATCCGTTCCCAGGTTCCCATAAAACATAATTTTCTAATTTTCTAAGCCTTAAAACTACACAAAACATATCTTATTTTATGTATATTAAATGTGCTATGGTATTATAATTAAAGAAATAAACTGTACTATATACTAAAGTCGTTTTATTTACCTGTGTGATGGTCCTTGATGGCTTGATCGAATGGAGTGGCCGGTTTCATCAGCATTAAACACTTGATGAGGAACGTAGCCTTCTTCTTTCACCATCTTGAGGAATGATCCCTTTGTAGGTGCTTTTTTCTGCGATAATTTTACCTTGTTCCTCATCAATTGTGTTCTGTTTAGCTGGGTTGCTAGCTTTTTGCATCAAGTGTACAGATGACTTGTGCGGGTTATTTGTGGAGCCTGATTGATGGGGATTTTAACCTTGCAGTCTACACTCTGCCTTTGAACCATCAAAGTTGAAACGAGTCCAAATTTCACTGTTTTCTATCCATTTTGTCACTCTCTCTCTGTCGTCTGCCTGTCTCTTTAATGTTTAAATTTCACTGTTTTCTATCCATTTTGTCACTCTCTCTCTGTCGTCTGCCTGTCTCTTTAATGTTTAAACCACCTCCCCTCACTGCTGCGTTCTTGACCAATCACGTGGCTTTAACTGAAGACTGGGGGCGGGGAGTAGAGGACAAAAAAAATGTCGGCCGCCATTTTCTTGTTAGGAGAACGGGCTCGTTCGCGAACGACACATCACTCATTGTGGCAGCTCCGTGTGTATCCCACAAAACAGTTCGTATGCCAAGGTAAAATTTTCATAAATTTAACGTTCGTAAAACGAAAAGTTCATAATCCAAGGGATTCGTAAACCGAGGTATCGCTGTACTTCATTTGGCTAACTAAGCAGCCACCTTTTCATATTTTGGTTCAATTATTTTCATATTTGATTGCCAGTTGGAAGGGGAAATAAAATGATACATGGATTCTCAATGTTTCTCAATTTCAAAATAAAAGCATCATCATGCGTGAAAACACATCAAGTCTGTGAATGTAACAATCAGCCATTTTGTGTGTGAACAGATGTACAATGTGTGTATGAAATGAAATGTATGGAGAAAATAAAAAATATACATATGTAAACTCTCCTTTCTTGACTCAAAAACCTTCAAGTGTTAAAGCTCTCAACAGCCCCAAAGGAAGTTTACCACAAATATAAAGATGAGGACAAAAATGAAGGCAGCATCTTCATTTTTGTTTACAATACAATACAATACAATACAATAGTGATGTGTCGTTCGCGTAAGAGCCGGTTCTTAGAGCCGGATCTCTAAAGAGAGCCGGTGCCTAACAGGGAGCCGGAAATGGGAGCCAACTTTTTTTGTCCTCTATTCCCCGCCCCCAGTCTTCGGTTAAAGCCGCACGTGATTGGTCGATATCCGTGGTAGAGGAGGGAGGGGAGAATTACAGACACACGCAGCAGTAAGGAGAAGGGGGAAGGGAGTACATTAGGGTAGACAGGTGGACAAATGTTATCACATTATGCAGTTATTATTATATTTTTTTACTAGTTGCTATGATAGCATTATTACTATGAAAAGCAAATTAGTGACAGCTGATCATCAGACCAGAGTAACCACGGGGAAAGTGAAAGTTAGTGGATGCTCTCTGTGCACATATAAATCAAGCCATATAAATAAAAAAAATATTTGATATTGTGTATTTTTTGCATGAGTAATTCGTTTTTCCACATAATTGTACATGATTTTTGGTAGTTAGTTAAATTAAGCAAAAAAAAAAAAAAAAAAAAAAGAGGAGCCATTTGGGAGCCAAAAGAGCCGGATCTTTATAGTGAGCCGAGCCAAAAGAACTGGCCCTCTGAAAAGAGCCGGAATTCCCATCACTACAGTACAATACACATTGATTTATATCACTTTGCTGCTGTGAAATGTAAATTTCTCCACTGCGAGACTAATAAAGGCAAATCCATCCATCCATATAGCGTTAAAGGACAACCGACGCCTCCAGACAAGTTGTCTTCAGAACTATTTGAATCATATTCATAACTGGATGAGTCACAAGAAAGCATCTTCTTCGAATCTGAAGCCATTGTTTTGATTCTCGAGCAAGGCAAGACGTCCTGGTGTGACGTCACGAACAAAACTGAAACTTTCTGAGGTCATTTTGAAGTAGTTTTGGGACACTAAGTCATTTTTATTGGTGTTTCACATTTGACTAAAAATATCAGCCTGCGTGTTTCTGGTATTTTAGATGCTATAAAACGTTTTTCTGATGTCAGTTAGGAAACAAAAAAAAATGGTGTCGGTTGTCCTTTAACAACAGTGTGGTTTCCTTCTTATTCGATATTTAAAAATGCTAGCTTGAATTGAAATGACATTAAAATGTACAGTTCACAATCCATGAAAAAAATAAAATGTGTCATATTTTAGATTTAGCAGACATTTTGGGATTGGCAAAACAAGTAAATATCGTGAAAATTGGTCGAATTTCAAAATCAATGAATTGCCGTCGATGGCGAGGTCGCACCTGGCAAATTGATTAGCAAATTATCCATCTTGACTGCGGACACGCCCCCTGACTTTTGGCGGGAACCGCCTGTATCGAATAAGTCCTAATTGGCAATTTCACGTACGATTTAAATTACGTCACCTGCGCAACCAGTTGTTCGAAGACTAAAAAAAAAAGGAAAAACAGAAAATGGCAACATATGGCGACGACCCAGTCGACCGCTATTTCTACCCATCTGACAACCACAACCCTTATGCGGGCCGTTACCGACCGAGGGACGCTCCATGGAAGTACAAAAGTAGTTACCTGTCCCACTATGGCGACACCTCCGAGGCGTTCAACAACCAGCAGCGGGCCCAGCTCAAGTCCATCTTGTCTCAGATCAACCCCAAGCTCACGCCGAGACACCGCAAGGCAAACACCAAGGACGTAGCCGTCCAGGTGAACCCCAAACGGGACTCCTCGGTTCAATGCTCCCTAGGACCGCGAACCCTCGTCGCCATGAAGCGAGACTTTCGGCGTAAGAAGTCCTCAGAAAGTTCTGTAAACTCCGGTGAAGATGGAAGTCCCAAAACTGTGGTGCGGTACCCCCGGACGCTTGCGCTCTACTCTCCCGTCGCTTACCGGAACATTACTTGTTTCGTGGCGGAGGACATTGATTCGCCGCCCGGGGAGAAGACTACCGCCGAGCCGGGTGACGAGGACGAAGAAGATGAAGACGACGTAAAGGCCACGAAGAAGAAAAAGGAGGAAGTGCAGAAAAAAGGCGGGGAGGTGAAGCGGTCCGAGCCGCTCAAGTCTGAAGTCTTCAAAGACATCGACGCCACCGTCGAGGAAGCTTCGAAGGGGAAAACCAGAGTTCGCTTCCAGGTAAAATTAATTTAGGGGACATTTATAATAATCCATTTCATTTCTAAGCGCCTTTCAAAACTGTCAAGGTCACTTTACAGTCACAGGATCAGTTATTTTGTGGGTGAGCACTGGCAGCCACACGCGCCAGCGTTCACTCAACCCTGAAGTAACTCAAATAGCTAGCTAGCTAGCCTGATAGATAGCTAGCCAGCTACAATCACATATCAATAATGTCAATTAGAAAGTGTAAAATGGGTCCTTCCTGGTTTTTTTACATTATGTTGCTCACTTAAGCTATCTAGTTAGCGATCTAGCTGGCTACCTAGCTATCTCTTAGCTAGCTAGCACCTGAGCTAGCAATATATTTGCTATCTATTTGCTATATATAGTGTTTTTTTTTCTTGCCTTAAGATGCCGTTATCAATTTTGCTCATATGCTACCTAGCTAGCTATTTGCTATCTATTACCTATCATTTCCGTTTTGGCGGCTTGCGACGTATTTCGCCGATGATCGAGAGGAAGTTAAATTTGGCGGTACAAATTAATTGTATTAAAGTTCACCTTGAATAAATAAATTTACACTTTTTTTTTAACCCTTGGCACACAACTGGTGAACTTTACTTAAACACTGCACTTTTTTTTAAAACTGTTATTTGAAAATTGTTGCATATTATAAAAAAAAAATAATGAGAAATGTCTCCTTTTGATTCATATTTAGTTTCTGGAGCAGAAATATGGCTATTATCACTGCAGACAATGCAACCTAAGATGGGAAAGTGCTTACGTATGGTGCGTTCAAGGAACCAACAAGGTGAGGATTTGACAGCGTTTTAAATTGGTGATGCGTTTCGGTGCTCCTCACCACCCACTACTTATACTTTCCAGGTTTACTTCAAACAATACTGCAGGAAATGCCAAAAGGAGTTTAACCCGTACCGTGTGGAGGACATCACATGTCACGTGAGCTCATTAAATTGATTAAAAAAATATATATTTTCAGTTTTGATTGACGTGTCAATTTCCTGTCCAGACTTGCAACAAAGCTCGCTGCAGCTGCGCCTTAACGCAACGCCACGTGGACCCCAAACGCCCGCACAGGCAGGATTTGTGTGGACGTTGCAAAGGCAAGCGACTGTCATGTGACAGCACCTTCAGCTTCAAGTACATCATCTGACCAAAAACGTCAAAAACATGTAATTATTTCGGTACTTTTTGTTTTGTTGTTGCAGCGATTGCGTCGCTACACACATTCACCATTAAAATGTCTACCTTGCACCTCTTGGAAGTGTCTGTCTTTTGTATATACAGTACAGTGATAGCTTGGCTTATGAACTTAATTGGTTCCCAGACAGTGTAAGGCAAAAAGTGTGTATGCCAAAAATTATTTTCCCATAGGAAACCATTCAAATGAGAATAATCCGTTCCCAGCTCTCCATAAAACAATTTTCTAAGCCTTAAAACTACACAAAATATACCTTTTTTATGTATAATAAATGTGCTATGGTATTATAATTAAGGAAATAAACAGTACTGTATAATAAAGTCATTTTATTTACCTTTGTGATGGTCATTGATGGCTTAATGCAATGGAGTGGCCCGTTTCATCAGCATTAAACACTTGAGGAACGTAGCCTTCTTTCACCATCTTGAGGAATGATCCCTTGCAGGTGTGATAATTTTATCTAGTTCATCAATTGTGTTCTGTTTAGCTGGGTTGATAGCTTTTTGCATCAAGTGTACAGATGCGTCGTTTGTGGAGCCTGATTGATGGGATATTTTAACCATATAGTTTAGGAATTAACTTTTTTTCTGATGAAAGAAGGGTGTTTGAAGTTTCTAACACTGTATTGAATGTTTTTGTAGTCCTAAAACTCAATATTCTTCAATTCATGTGGCAATGACAAAAACCCTGGCACTGGCGTGGACACTTTTTGCACATTATAGGGCAGTGAATGAGTGAATTAAATACATGTCATCAAATCATTCTAAATAGTCTTGACTATATGATTAGATCTTTATTCATCCAGAGACAAGGCTGGTATGTGAGTGGGGAAAAAAACACAATGCAAACTCTAAAATCAAAGCTCTCCCAAGGTCACGGAAAAAAATAACATTAAATAATAAACAGCATTCAGAATGTACCAGACAAGCAGTGATAAACGGGAACCAGTAACCCTCCTTTTAAGCATCTTTGGATTCCGAACCGGAATTTGCTAGATTTAAAGTCACAAATTTGCTAGATTCAAAGTCACAAATTTGCTAGATTCAAAGTCAAATTTGTGTTTCAAACTCGCAAATTGGCTAGATTTAGTCACAAACTTGCTAGATTTAAAGTCGCAAATTTGCGAGTTTCAAACTCACAAATTTGCTACATTCAAACTTGCAAATTTGCTAGATTTAAAGTCAAATTTGTGTTTCAAACTCGCAAATTGGCTAGATTTAGTCACAAATTTGCGAGTTTCAAACTCGCCACTTTGCTAGATTTAAAGTCGCAAATTTGCGAGTTTCAAACTCACAAATTTGCTAGATTTAAAGTCGCAAATTTGCTAGATTCAAAGTCAAATTTGTGTTTCAAACTCGCAAATTGGCTAGATTTAAAGTCACAAATTTGCGAGATTCAAACTCGCCACTTTGCTAGATTTAAAGTCGCAAATTTGCGAGTTTCAAACTCACAAATTTGCTAGATTTAAAGTCACAAATTTGCTAGATTCAAACTCGCAAATTTGCGAGTTTGAATCTAGTAAATTTGTGACTTTGAAACTCGCCACTTTGCTAGATTTAAAGTCGCAAATTTGCGAGTTTCAAACTCACAAATTTGCTGGATTCAAACTCGCAAATTTGTGACTTTAAATCTAGCAAATTTGTGAGTTTGAAACTCGCCACTTTGCTAGATTTAAAGTCGCAAATTTGCGAGTTTCAAACTCACAAATTTGCTAGATTCAAAGTCACAAATTTGCGAGATTCAAACTCGCAAATTTGCTAGATTTAAAGTCACAAATTTCCTAGTTAACCGGAAGAGGGAATGGATGCGTGTGGTGGCATTACGGATGCTACAGTAGAGAGCCCTTCCCATCCCCCCACCCCCTTGCTTCCCTCCTCTCAATCGTGACATCACATGGCATAAAAAAACCCAAAATATTGTGTTATGAAATGAATGACTCATCACATGAGTACGATGTCCTCTGCAGTTCATTTACAGTACAAGGTAGGAGGGCGAAAATTGCGAACATTTTTAAAAAAATATATACAGAGTAAATTCCCGAGCTGTTGCGTCTATCTATGCATCGCACGGCTTCTAAAGGCAGCTGTTTATTTTGGTTAAACGGGTGATTAATAGCTATACGGGAGGCCTTGAAAGGGAGCAGATATATATTTCTATCTTTATATACGTTTTCATCTTTTTACAACTTCCCTGAGGATTTCCTCCACAGGCGCTCGCGCGTTAAATATACCGACATTTACAACCAAGGAGGTTTTAGCTCATAAAAAATAAATTTCTGACCCCAACCCCCGGCACAAAAAAATACTCTGCTTTTTATCTCTTTTGAGCATGCTTTTTTTTTTTTTTTTGCTCATGAACATGTCGATTTGCGTGCAAGGTAGAAAAAAAATGAAAACAGCAAAAAAAAAAAGCAAAAAAATAAAAAGAAAATCTATCATCCCACTTTTTTGCTAGGCACGCCGACATGTGTTATTTACGGAAGAGCATTAGGGCCAAGTTGATATATATATATATATATATATATTTTTTTTTTTAATAATTAAAAAAAAAAAACGAAAATTTGCCAGATTTAAAGTCACAAATTTGCTAGATTTAAAGTCGCAAATTTGCTCGATTCAAACTCGCAAATTTGCGAGTTTCAAACTTGCAAATTTGCAAGATTTAAAGTCACAAATTTGCTACATTTAAAGTCACAAATTTGCTAGATTCAAACTCGCAAATTTGCTACATTTAAAGTCACAAATTTGCTAGATTCAAATTCGCAAATTTGCTAGATTCAAACTCGCAAATTTGCAAGATTTAAAGTCACAAATTTGCTACATTTAAAGTCACAAATTTGCTAGATTCAAACTCGCAAATTTGCAAGATTTAAAGTCACAAATTTGCTACATTTAAAGTCACAAATTTGCTAGATTCAAACACGCAAATTTGTGAGTTTCAAACTCGCAAATTTGCTAGATTTAAAGTCACAAATTTGCGAGATTTAAACTCACAAATTTGCAAGTTTGAAACTTGCAAATTTGCAAGATTTAAAGTCACAAATTTGCTACATTTAAAGTCACAAATTTGCTAGATTCAAACTCGCAAATTTGTGAGTTTAAATCTCGCAAATTTGTTGGATTTAAAGTCACAAATTTGCTACATTTAAAGTCACGCATTTGCTAGATTCAAACTTGCAAATTTTGCAATTTTTCTGACTTTAAATTTAGCAAATTTGTGAGTTTGAATCTAGCAAATTTGCGACTTTAAATCTAGCAAATTTTCTGGCTTTAAATCTAGCAAATTTGACTTTAAATCTAGCAAATTTGCGAGTTTGAATCTAGCAAATTTGCGAATTTAAATCTAGTACATTTTCTGACTTTAAATCTAGCAAATTTTCTGACTAAATCTAGCAAATTTGTGACTTTAAATCTAGCAAATTTGCGAGTTTGAATCTAGCAAATTTGCGCGTTTGAATCTAGCAAATTTGCGAGTTTAAATCTAGCAAATTTTCTGACTTTAAATCTAGCAAATTTGTGACTTTAAATCTAGCAACTTTGTGACATTTTTCTCTGAATAATACCCAATCTAAACAAAACAAACATATTTCAACCTGGCCCTAATGCTCTTCCATAGTTATTGCAAATGGAATCTTGCATTATTTTGTATTTATTTTTGGGTGGGAAGAAACAATTTTCGGGATATCGGACTTTGGTGTGAAATTTCAGGTTGATCCTAAAATGTTTTAGAACCTTTACAGGTAGATTTAATTCCGTTTAAGACTGTTTCACTGTCTCTTACATGTTATACAAGTAAAAATTTCCAAGGATTTCACTTTTTTTGCCTTTCGTTGACTCTTCTAGTCATCTCTGATGATTCAGTAGTCGTTTTCCTTTGAGGGTTTGAGAATATGCCGTCTGAAGCCACCGCTGACGGGATATTCCTGACGAGGCTATTGAGCCGAGTGTCACTATTTTGAGATGAAGGTACTGGAAGACTCACAGAAAGGCAAAAAAAAACAAATTTATGTGCATATTTTAGTTGAATCAGGGTTATAATGGATTTTAGGGTCATCCGGAAATTGTACCTGAAAGTCCAATATTCCCGACTTTTGTCAAGGAAGCTCCAAGCATCCACCTGGAAAGGTTGAAGAAGATAAAAGTCTCTTATTTCCGGCACATTTTTGTGTAGCCCTTTTATACACCGATTCTCTCTCTTTCTCGATTCTGCTCACGGCGTTCCTCCGCCGGGAGTCTGCGCCCGACTCAGCGCTTCCCGGATTTGCAGGTTGAGCTCCATGAGGCGTCCGCTGGCCTGCGAGAGATCGCGACTGGGGCCCACCACAGCCAGGCAGCCCGTTTGGCCCAACGTCTGATGGCGGAAGTAGATGTGAAGCAACGTCTGAATGGCGTCTTCGCTCTCGCTGCCGAAGATGTCGTTAGGCCAGAGAGACCTGGGGACGCAGGATGGTTGATTTTAAACAGGTGTGCTTTTGGTGTAATATCGCATTGCGCCACAATGAGGCAGTAAAGAGCATTACAGAAAGATGGGCAGCGTCATAGAAGAAGAAGCAGAGAATGTCGGCTAGTAAAATTGCACAATGTGATGTTCTGTTTGTATGTGTTTGAGTGTACAATTTCAAAAATGCAATTTATGTACAGTGATACCTTGGCTTACGAACTTAATTGGTTCCCAGACAGAGTGTGTAAGGTGAAAAGTGTGTATCCCAAAAATTTATTTCCCATAGGAAACCATTAAAATGAGAATAATCCGTTCCCAGGTCCCCATAAAACATAATTTTCTACTTTCTAATTTTCTAAGCCTTAAACCTACACAAAATATACCTTATTTTATGTATAATAAATGTGCCATGATATTATAATTAAAGATATAAACGGTACAGTATAATAAAGTGGTTTTATTGACCTTTGTGATGGTCGTTGATGGCTTTATGGAATGGAGTGGCCGGTTTCATCAGAATTAAACACTTGATGAGGAACGTAACCTTCTTCTTTCACCATCTTGAAGAATGATCCCTTGAGGTGCTTTCACTGCGATAATTTTACCTTGTTCCTCATCAATTGTATCTGTTTATTCCGTGTGTATCCCGAAAAATAGTTTGTATGTCAAGGTAAAATTTTCATAAATTTAACGTTCGTAAACCGAAAAGTTCGTAAGCCGAAGGGTTCGTAAACCGATGTATCACTGTATGTTTTTTTTTCTCAGTAAGGAAAAATTGAGCAGTTAGTAAGGTCACAGTGTCTCGCAGGTTGACGGCTATGGCAGTGTGACAAAAAGCGGAATTCAAGATAAGAGTTGAAAAGTCATTTCATAATAAATAAATAAACAAACAAATAAAGAAAGAAGATAAAATAAATAAATACATAATGAATTACCTAAATAAATACATAAATCAATACATAAATAAATACATAAATAAAAACAAATAACTAAATAAAATAAAATAAATAAGAAAATACATGAACAAATACATACATAAAAACATCAATAAATAAAATAAAGACAATAACTAACTACATCACTAAATAAATACATAAATAAAAACAAAGAACTAAATAAAATAAAAGAAATAACAAAATACATACATAAAAACATCAATAACTAAATAAAATAAAGACAATAACTAACTACATCACTAAATAAATACATAAATAAAAACAAATAAAAAATGAAAATAAAGAAAAGAAATAAAGAAGATAAATAAAATAAATACACAAATAAATACATAACGAAATACATAAATAAATACATACATTAATACATAAAAAAACACAAATAAGTACATGAATAAAAACAAATAAATAACTAAATAAAATAAAGAAAGAAAATAACTAAATACATAACTAAATACACAACTAAATAAATAACTAAGTAAATAAATAAAAAGGAAAATTTCTGAAACAACGTATGTAATTGATGGATTTCATAAAAGCTTACCTGAAGACTTTGACTTGGGTGAGGGCCGAACAGAAATCTCGCGCTCTCAAAGTCTCCACCAGTGACTGAATGGCGGTCTCCGTGTTAGCGTGGGCGGCATCCGGCATGCACACGTCTTCTTCTTGGCTGTCATTCCCCCTCTCGGCCGCCTTCAGGCAGGTTTCCAGGGCGCTGAGCTCATCCGACATATTGGTTACCTTAGCGACGGAAGACAGATAGGAAACGGCTTGAGTGCATGTGTCGCATTGAAGAATCGCTTGGGGGGGGATTCGAGGCAGCAAAATACACATCTTGATTGAATTTGAACGCTAACGGCAGCTGACCCCCATCAATCCCGAGAAGAAATCATTCAATTTCATTCAGTAGTGTAATCCACTTAACGGTGCATTAAGATGCAGCCTGGATAGACGAGCAGCAGAGCCGTGCTTCGCTCAACAACAACCGCCCCTGCGACGTTTCCTTCAAGCAGTCCACTTCCATTAGCAAGGCACTTTTTTTGGTGTGTGTGTGTTTCACTCTGTGTGTGTGTGTGTGACGAGTTCTACGAGAGGCATATTTTGAAATTGGGTCCCCACAGGGCAACTCCCTCACACACACCCCGTCCCCACTATATGGCAAAAACGTGTATGTGTGTGTGTTTTTGTATGCCTGGTCTTGTGAGGAACACTAACATTGTATATCATACGTAGTGAGGACATTTTTGACATGTGGGGACTTTTTGGTCGGTCCTCACAAGTTTTTCATTGTAAAGGCTCCTAGAGCACAGGTGTCAAAGTCAAGGCCCGCGGGCCAAATCCGGCCCGCCACATCATTTTTTTCGGCCCGCGAAAGCAAATCAAACTTGTTAAATTCCATGATGATTGCTAAAATCTGAGCCAAAATTTCATATTTTTGGATGTCAACCACAATAAAAGTCATTATTCTTGACTTCAGATTTGAAAACGAGTTATTCATTAATTTGCTGTGTGCTCTATATGTAATATTTGAAGGGATTTAAACATTCTAATGGGTTCCCCAAATTCATAACGGCCCTCGAGAGGAAACCATAACTACAATGTGGCCCGCGGCAAAAAATGACTTTGACACCCCTAGAGCATCTGTTCAAGTTTCAGACAGGTCCTCACAAATTCACCCAAAATGATTTTTTTTGTGTGTATTTTCATTTCACTTGGATATACACACTTTTTACTCACTGTGTGTGTTTATGTGTGTGTGTGTTCATATTTAATGAGGAAAAAGTTCATACCACAAAAAGTAAAACGATATTTTAACCAAATTCACCACAGGGGTGAGGACTTTGAATGTACCCATTCAGAAACCCCACTCCTGCTGTTATTTCAGTTTCAAGTCCAGTTTTTATTGCTTTGTTTTTAAAGAAGTTAAAGTGGGCATTGGGGTGACATTTAGTGTTCATTTGAAACACTAGTTCTTCTTGAAACTTATCAGCAACGGTGGTCCTCACTCGTTATCTGGAGTGATCCGCACCTCACAAAAGCATTGAAACAGGAATGTGTGTGTGTGTGTAGCTTTCCCACTGTCAGATTTTGGGAGAAGTGCCAAAAACAGTTGTTCTGGGGTGGAGACCATATGCACCATAGTAATAAAAAAAAGAATACATGAATAAATAAGTACATAAATACACACACAAATAAATAAATACACAAATAGATAAATAAATAAATACAATGAACAAATACTGTATCTTATGGTGTATAAGGCGCACCAGAGTATAAGGCACACCTTCAATGAATGGTGTATTTTCAAACATTTTCCATGTATAAGGCAAACCAGGAAAAACCCGGAAAAAACTCAAATAGATAGAAAGTTAGCTAGATAGCTAATAGATAACTAATAGCTAGCGATAAAGCTAATCGATAGCAAATATATAGCTAGCTAGGTAGATAGCAACACGACCCAGTGTTCACTCAACCCGGAATAACTCAAATAGATATTACTATCTATTTGAGTTAACTAATGTTAGTTAGCTAGCTAACTATTATATAATTAATAGATAGATAGCTAATAGATAGCAAATAGCTAACTAGCTAGATAATAGATAACCCAACATGCTTTCTCTTGGTTCTGTCTCACCTCTGCTTCCCTCTTGATGGTGTCCACTCTGTTGATGAGCTTGCAGTAGGCCTGGAAGAGCAGCAGCAGCTGAAAGTGCAGCTTGTACAGGCGGCGACACAGCTCGAGCTCCTAAGGACATACAAAAAAAAGAAACGGGAATGGCGGAGGTGAGGAAGATGGAGATAATGTCAAAGGACGCGGCCAGGTGGGGTGAAATAGTTAACGAAGCACCGGAGCAGAGCCCCCAATCCAGATGTCGGGCGTTGAGAGTCTATTGCTACCGAAATTAGTTGATTAAAAAAGGATCCGTCACAAAGCAGCTGTCGGGATGAACGAATCAATGATGTCGCTAATGACAGAGGGTCCTCAGTTTGGGAGATTGCCAATGTCCCAGGTTCAAAATGACACACGATGAATTCATTACGGCTACGCACAGTGGCACAAGAAGGTACACTCAACTTGCCACCGCCATATTTCCAACTGTTTTTCAAATAAAAAATGTCATTATTAATTTTTAGGAGTAGCGACTGCACATTCTAATTTTTATACAATTTCTGGTTACATCGTTGGTGTGGGAGTTCAGGTTGTTGGTGTCGAAATGGAACATCTAAAAAAAAAAATAATATTAATTAAAACACACACACACACACACACACACATATATATATATATATATAGAAACTGTCAAAATGTGGAAAAAAAATTAAACAAAAATTTGAAAAAAAATCAGGGATAAATACAATAAAACACACACACACACACACACACACACACACACACACACACATATATATATATATATATATATATATATATATATATATATATATAAATATATATATAAATAAATATATATATATATATATAGGGATAAATACACAGTAAAGTCTCGTTATATCGATAGTCCCGGTTATATCGATACTATTTCTATGCACGCATGGAGAAAATACATGCAAACAGGGTCGGATATATCGATAGTCCCGGTTATATCGATATTTTTTCGGACTCCCGGAATATCGATATAACGAGACTTTACTGTGTGTGTATATACGATATATATATATATATATATATATATATATATATATATATATATATATATATATCAGAATCAGAATCATCTTTATATATATATATATATATATATATATATATATATATATATAGCATCATAATATATATCAAAACTGTCAAAAACTGTCAAAATTTGAAACAAAAATGTGAAAAAAAAATCAGGGATAAATACAATAAAACACTAATAAAAAAAAAACATACAAAAAAAAATTGAACACCATGAGAACTTTGCCAAAAAAATGGTAAAAACTGCCCAAAACGGACAGAAATTGAACAAAAATGCCCCCTCAAAAAAAGAGCTCACATGAAAAAAGTAGGAAAACAAATACTAATATGACAAAACAGGAAAATACAATTAAAAAAATGCCCATACATGGAGAGAAATTAAATTTAAAAAAAAACGACGAAAATCACACAAAAAATACAACAAAAAACATTTTTTTTAAAAAAGGACCCTTAGAAAAGTGAACAAAAAAGCCACACTGACAAAAAATACAAAAATTAGCAAAAAAAAAATAGTCTGAAAATAAAGTGACAAATGAAAAAATGCATTAAAAAATGTTGCTACCACTATGGCGAAAAATAAATCATGTTCAGAATTTAAAAAAATATTCTACAGTGCCTTTCCTACTTATAAAATTTCCATTGTATGTTGCCGCAACAGGGAAGGAACACTGTCAACCAACTGAGGACCCCCGCTGTGTTTCCTCATGGAGGGGATTTCATTCATTTGAAAAGGGGGTGGAGCAACAAACAGGCTCAATTAAAACAACTTTTTTTTCTGCCATTCGGGGAAAACCCTAAGATTGGATGAAGGCGTTCCGTGTTACGTGGCCAATCAAGGCAGAGGTACAAAGAGGGTGACTGGGGGGGGATGAAGATGTTTGATGTTGTCTATTAAAACGGGAGAACCACTTACTGCCAGACTCTCCATGTGCTAAGCAAGAAGAAGGTGACAAGGAGAAGGAGAGAAAGAAAAGAATTAGATGGAAATTCAGACGCCATTTGAGGGGTGGAAAGAACTGTGTTGTTTTGCTCAATATATGTTAGCTTGACGCTGGCGGACTTGTTAGCCTCATGCTAATGCGTGGTTGTAACTAAAATGAACAATTGCGACGTCAACATCATGAATCGGAATCAGGAAGCCTTTAACTCATTCACCGCCATTCATAAATTTATTTGGGAATTGAAAATATGACATAGAGCGCCATTCACAAATAAGTTCGGGTTGTTTTTTTTCTTGCTTGGGTGCTGATAAAGCGCTGGCCAGACTTCGGGCAATGTTTTTTTCCATGTTAGCGCATTGTTCCAGCTTTAGCTGTTGTTAAAGCGCAATATAAACAAATACAGTGATACCTCGGTTTACGAACCCCTTGGCTTACGAACTTTTTGGTTTACGAACGTTAAATTTATGAAAATGTTACCTTGGCATACGAACTATTTTTCAGGATACACACGGAGCTGCCAGAATGAGTGATGTGTCTTTCGCGAACGAGCCCGTTCTCCTAACAAGAAAATGGCAGCCGGCTTGTTTTGGTCCTCTATTCCCCGCCCCCAGTCTTTGGTTAAAGCCACGTGATTGGTCAAGAACGCAACAGTGAGGGGAGGGGTTTACAGACAGAGGCAGAGACAGGCAGAGAGAGAGTGAGAAAATGGATAGAAAACAGTGACAGTTGGACTCGTTTTAACTTTGATAGTTCAAAGGCAGAGTGTAGACTGCAAGGTTAAAATTCCCATCAATCAGGCTCCACAAATAACCCGCACAAGCCATCTGTACACTTGATGCAAAAAGCTATCGACACAGCTAAACAACACAATTGATGAGGAACAAGGTAAAATTATCGCCGAGAAAGCACCTACAAGGGATCATTCCTCAAGATGGTGAAAGAAGGTTACGTTCCTCATCAAGTGTTTAATGCTGATGAAACCGGCAACTCCATTCCATCAAGCCATCAACGACCATCACAAAGGTAAATAAAACCACTTTATTATACAGTAGTTTATTTCTTTAATTATAATACCATAGGACATTTATTATACATAAAATAAGGTATATTTTGTGTAGTTTTAAGGCTTAGAAAAGTAGAAAATTCCGTTTTATGAGGGACCTGGGAATGAATTATTCTCATTTTAATTGTTTCCTATGGGAAATTAATTTTTGAGATACACACTTTTCGCCTTACACACACTGGGAACCAATTAAGTTCGTAAGCCAAGGTATCACTGTAGTTTAAAGTCTAAACTTGTGTTGTTTGTTTACTCAACTGCAGAAGGTGGCAGGCCCTACCTGTGCTTGAGTGTTGATCGGCGGGCAGATCTGTTTGTCCCCAAAGGTTTTCCTGCAGTTCTCCAGCCACTAGAAACGGACAATAACATTGTTGACGTTGGACTTTAAAGTACAGTAAAGTCTCGTTATATCGATATCGGATATATCGATAGTCCCGGTTATATCGATACTATTTCTATGCACGCACAGAGAAAATTACATGCAAACAGGGTCGGATATATCGATAGTCCCGGTTATATCGATATTTTTTCGGACTCCCTTGAATATCGATATAACGAGACTTTACTGTACGTCAGAACGGCCGCTAGGTCGTCAGATTCGATAAGAGCGTTGTTACTTAGCGTATTAAAACAAAACCCGGCATTTCAAAACAACGAGGCTGGGGTAGGCGCTGCGTCATATCTGACCCTGCGGGGGGGTGCGCGTGGTTTTTCTCATTCAATTAGCGACCAGGCATGCCATCCTTGCAATCTCATCTCCTGAGCAACTCCCGCCCATCCCGTTCAAAGTGATTTAGGAGAACGGCGAGGTTGTTTTTAGCTCCTTACCACCCGCCGCTGATGTCATGTTGGTGATGACGCATTTGTGAGGTAAGTCGAGGAGGCCCATTGTGAGGTGGAGCTCCACCAATGACAATTACATTTCGTTTAATGGTAGAAACATATACTGCGCACGTGTCGACAAGAGCAGCTGTAAATCTAAAGGGCAACCGACACCATTTTTTTTGTTTCCTAACTGACATCAGAAAAACGTTTCATATCATTTAAAATACCCAAAATACGCATTCTGATATTTTTAGTCAAATGCAAAACACCAATAACAATGACTTCAAGTGTCGCAAAACTACTTCAAAATGACATCGGAGATGCTGAGTTTCAGAAGGTCCCGCCCCCTTGTTCCTGACGTCACGACGTCTTGCTTTGCTCGAGAATCAAAACAATGGCTTCAGATTAGGAGAAGATGCTTTCTTGTTACTCATCCAGTTATGAATATGATTCAAATGGTTCTGAAGAGGAAAGCACAAATGTTTGCAATCGATAAAGAAGTCCTCCCATATCAATTCGAGCCATCAGGACTCCAATGTAGCGTCCCAGAAAACGCACAAGATGGCGCCCAAGCTAAGTTAGAAATGGGCTGATTTGTCTGCTGGGAATTTGTGTCAACTGGTATCAAATAGTAGTCTTGGTGCAACACACAACGATTCACCATCGCGCTATTTATGTGTTTTCCTTCTAATTTCGCCATCAACACGGATCAACACGAAGTTTTCAGACCAAACAAAGTACCCAAAATGCATTGTATGTCGCTTTCTCACTCAGGGGCGTTCGCTGCGTGACGTCACTTAGGGCATCGTCATCAACTCAAAAACAAGACTTCCTGAATATTCAGCGCACATCTTAAAACGTAAAATATAGCTATATGCAGTGGAATCTTTATAAAATATGCTCATTAGAAGTCATTTGAAGTGATTTTACAAATTATGGACACAACTTGTCCGGGGGCGTCGGCTGTCCTTTAAATAATGGCAACGCGCCCAAACTGCCGCCACCAAAAGTACACCACTTACAAATTCCGCCGCCTCCTTCTTGGCGTTGTAAGTGTCCAAGTGCTCCTGAAGCTCCAGCACACTAAACTTGAGCGTCTCCAGCAGTCCACACGAGACCAACTGGAACATAGAGAGACACATGAATACCCGACCAGAGTATGCCGTGTTCGCAAAATCAGCTCGAGAGGCAGCGGTGGTGCTCTCACAGTCTCGGCATCCAGCAGCACGGTGGGGCACCGAGAATGTGACGTCATGACCTCCAGTGAGCTTAGGAACTGATTGCCCATACGCTGGAGCTTATCACCAAGGAAGTGGACAGACGCGTGTGTGATCGCACCAAATTTCCTCTGAATGCCCTGGAAAAGGAGAACGACATATTAAGTGAGTGAATGAGTGAGTGAGTGATGAATATATATATATATATATATATATATATATATATATATATATATATATATATATATATATATATATATATATATACTGAACGATTAATTGATAGGTAGCTAGATAGCTAATAGATAGCAAATAGCTAACTAGCTAGATAATATATACAGTAAAGTCTCGTTATATCGATATTCAAGGGAGTCCGAAAAAATATCGATATAACCGGGACTATCGATATATCCGACCCTGTTTGCATGTAATTTTCTCTGTGCGTGCATAGAAATATGATATAACACACGACCGATATCGATATAACGAGACTTTACTGTATACATATACACGCACGCACGCACGCACGCACGCACGCACGCACGCACGCACGCACGCACGCACACACACACACACACACACACACACACACACACACACACACACACACACACACACACACACACACACACACACACACACACACACACACACACACACACACACACACACACACACAGGTAACATCGGACTTACGACCAAATTCCGTTCCGACCAGACGGTTGTAAGTCAAAATGGTCGTAAGTCAAAATACATTGAAAATGTTGAATAGAAACTCGGAGGCTAAATGATTGGCAAAGTCCCCCCTCTGGTGCCATCACGCGGTGGATTGCTGTGCGAGAGAGTGAGATGCTGGCTGGCTGGCCCAAATTGTCGTACGCGTTTCCGGCCTGCTAGTGTTTTGCGGTGCGAGGCGTAGAATTAAAATTTTAAAAATAGGGTCTGGAGGTCATGGTCGTAAGTACGGATGGTCCTAAGTACGGATGGTCGTAAGTCGAGCCGGTCGGATGTTACCTGTATATATATACAGGTAACATTTGAAGTGATTTTACAAATTATGGACACAACTATGGACAATTATGGACACAACTTGTCCGTGGGTTGTCCTTTAAAACCCGCTAGGTCGCCCGCCTGTCCTGCTGTACCTGAAAGAGTTGCGAGAAGACGTGGAAGGTGTAGACTGCGGACGAGCCATCGACGTCCGACAACATCTGGTTGACGTGGCAGCGCCAGGCATCCTCTTCATCGTCATAGGCGACGGGCTGGAATGCCGCCAAGATGGCCGACAGGAAGGGCGACGGTGGCGGCGAGGTCTGGGTCTCGGGGAAGCAGTCGGCGTCACCTTCATCTTGGCTGTGGATCACCCAAATAAAGATAAGTGGTAAGGAAAACACATGATGAGGTTCATCATTATTATTCATCCACGGCAAATAATGTCACATTAGTGGGACGTGGGAAAACGGTCACATTTCACTTCGTTGACCATTTTTTCCTCATTAATTACAAATAATGTGCTTTTATCCGTGATTTATAGAAGCAGCCAGAACAAATGAATGGTTTTCTCATACATTAAATTCACATGCGCATCCGCTTTTTGTGACACTTTGGTTTGGACGTCAGCGCTGAGATTTCCGAGAGCCTTGGCTCAAAAGGTTCGGAATCACCGGTCCACAATATTCATTCATTCATTTATTTATTTTGTTATTTGTTTATTTACTTATTTATTTTTATCTTATTTATATCTCTATCTGTCTACCTAGCTAGCTGTCTGTCCAGCTAGCTTGATAGACATCTGCTAGCTGTCTATCTAGCTAGCTAGCTTGATAGACATCTGCTAGCTGTCTATCTAGCTAGCTAGCTGTCTGTCCAGCTAGCTTGATAGACAACTGCTAGCTGTCTATCTAGCTAGCTAGCTTGATAGACATCTGCTAGCTGTCTATCTAGCTAGGTAGCTGTCTAGCTAGCTTGATAGACATCTGCTAGCTGTCTACCTAGCTAGCTAGCTGTCTGTCTAGCTAGCTTGATAGACATCTGCTAGCTGTCTACCTAGATAGCTAGCTGTCTGTCTAGCTAGCTTGATAGACATCTGCTAGCTGTCTATCTAGCTAGGTAGCTGTCTAGCTAGCTTGATAGACATCTGCTAGCTGTCTATCTAGCTAGCTAGCTGGATAGACATCTGCTAGCTGTCTATCTAGCTAGCTAGCTGTCTAGCTAGCTGGATAGACATCTGCTAGCTGTCTATCTATCTAGCTAGCTGTCTAGCTAGCTGGATAGACATCTGCTAGCTGTCTATCTATCTAGCTAGCTGTCTAGCTAGCTGGATAGACATCTGCTAGCTGTCTATCTATCTAGCTAGCTGTCTATCTGTCTATGTAGCTAGCTTTCTATCTAGCGAGCTAGCTGTTTATTTGTCTATCTAGCTAGCTGTCTGTCTATCTAGCTATCTGTCTATGTATATTTCTAGCTACCGGTCTATGTATCTATCCATCTATTTATTGATCTATTTCTATTTGCATTTATCTACTTATTTGTGTATTTATTTATGTATTTATTTTTCGACACGTCTGTTTACATATTTATTGCTTGAAGGGTTGAACCTCGGTGACACCGATGCTACTCGTTAGCCCGTCATTGGCGGTTTTCACAATGCGTTAATATTCAGCTTGCAGAATGCCAACTACTATTGGTTATTTTGAATACATACACACTATACACGATCGTGTTAATAAAAGACACGAATATGTTTTTTTGTTGACAAATTGTTCACTATATTCGCCTGCCCTCAAAAAACAAAAACAAATTAGCCAAATTTCAGGTCTCTCCTTTCTTTCGGTACCACCCATAGGAGAAAAATAATTTAAACATACAAGTGAAAGTACCGCAGTACAGTGACTTTTTCCTTCTTCCATTACTGAGATTCTCTCTCATGCCAAATCGGGGGCCTTAGCTCAATAAATGTTGCTGAACAAACGCTGACCCACATGATGGATTTGCTGCAGTGCTCCATCACAACAACATGAGCTATTAGCTACTTAGCATCACGATTTGCTCTCCCTCTCTCGCTCTGTTATTCTTTCTCACTCTCTCTTTCTTTCTGGCATACACACCCGCACAAACACATTGACACACACATATATAAATATATATATATATATATATATATATATATATATTCCGTATACAGTACTCACAGGCCCGTGGGACCAAAGAGCCTAAAGAAGCAGACGGAATACAAGTATTTAAAGCCTGCACTGCCGAGCACAGCTGCCGACACCGTCTCCGTCCTCATCCCTCGCTCTCTTTTCTCTCTCTCTTATATCGCAGCACTAGCGCAGTGCAGACAGTCTCCAAATATTCGCTGGGTGCATCTCGTAGCGTCAAAGCAGCAAAGGAGGGGTGGGGAGTTTGGTGATGGCCAAAGGAGGTAATTTAAACAGTCGGGCAGCATAAATGCTCACAGACAGACGGGGTCTTATGCTCAACTGTTTGTGTGCACACTAATCACTCAGAGTGACTTTGCCCATGACTCCGGTGAATGATGTTAAAAACAAATGTTTTCCTGGATTTGATATGAGAGAACGATCACCGCGAACAAAAAATGGTCCAAAAAGTAGATACTGTGGTACTTTTTTATTCTTATACAGTGATACCTTGGCTTACGAACTCAATTGGTTCGCAGACAGAGTGTGTAAGGCGAAAAGTGTGTATCCCAAAAATTACTTTCCCATGGGAAACCATCAAAATGAGAATAATCTGTATCTGTAATAATCCCCATAAACCATAATTTTTGACTTTCTAATTTTCTAAGCCTTAAAATTCCACAAAATATACCTTATTTTATGTATAATAAATGTGATATGGTATTATAATCAAAGAAATAAACTGTACTGTATAATAAAGTGGTTTTATTTACCTTTGTGATGGTCGTTGATGGCTTGATGGAATAGAGTGGCCGGTTTCATCAGCATTAACACTTGATGAGGAACGTAACCTTCTTCTTTCACCATCTTGAGGACTGATTCCTTGTAGGTGCTTTCTCTGTGATAATTTTATCTAGTTCCTCAGCAATTGTGTTCTGTTTAGCTGGGTTGATAGCTTTTTGATTCAAGTGTACAGATGGCTTGTACGGGTTGTTTGTGGAGCCTGATTGATGGGATATTTTGGATTTGGATTTGCCGTTATTAGTCTCGCAGTGGAGAAATTTACATTTTTACATTTTAACCTTGCAGTCTACACTCTGCTTCAATATCAAAGTTGAAACTTTCTCACTGTCGTCTGCCTGTCTCTTTAATGTTTAAACCCCCCCATCACTGTTGCGTTCTTGACGAATCGTGTGGCTTTAACCGAAGACAGGTGGCAGGGAATAGAGGACAAAAACAGTCGGCTGCCATTTTGTTGTTAGAACGGGCTCGTACGAAAAAAGTTCATATGCCAAGGTAAATTTCGTATGCCAAAGTAAAATTTCGATAAATGTAACGTTCGTAAACCGAAAAGCTCGTAAGCCAAGGGGGTTATAAACCGAGGTATCACTGTACGACCATTTTGACTTACGACCGTTTGGTCGGAACGGAACTCGGTCGTAAGTCAGACGTTACCTGTATTTCTTCATGAGTCAAAGTCAAAATCTCAAATCTCAACGCACTCACCTCGACATGCCAGAGTAGTCGGCCTCCTCCTCCTCGCAATGTTCGTCCAGTATCTTCAAGGCCTGAGTCACATCTTCCTCCCACATGGAGCCACAGGTGCTCCCCGGATCCGGGTCAGGGTCAAGATCCGGATCCGGCTTTGCGTCCACTTCGGCCGGTGCGTACAGAGGCAGGGCCGTTTGGGGTCCCTCCTCACAGAGGGATCCCAGCGGAGTGTCTATAGCTGGTGGCGGAGGGGGGTCTAGGTCCTCCTGGGGTTCCGGGGTCTCCCGTGGGTCGGGGAGTTCGCACAGATCCGGGCGATCGGGGGGTAGAGGGGGGGCGCTGCCGAAACCCGTGTCCTCGCTGACGCTGCTGCTTAGTTCGTCGGCTGCCGTCGTCACGCCGGCGCCGTCCTGCAACGTCAGCGCATCGTAAATCATCGGGGGAGGGGTCAGCGGAGTCTAGACGTTCATTAAGGCCTTTACTTAAGAAACGGCTTCATCTCAATGATCCAAGAGGGACGTCAAAGTAACCATTTTTACTGACTTTGTATGCTAACCCCTCCCTCGGGAAACCCACAAAAACGAGAAGGGATCAATAAACATAAGGCAATATTAATCTATCACGGAGAACGTCGATCGAAATTGCACCCTGGTGCCAATAAAGCACATGAGGAAACTACCCTGGGGAGGGAATGGGGGTTTCAACACTGCAGTCCGTCCCAGCTAAATGGGAGAGAGAAAATTGTTCATTCCTAGAGTGATTGACCATCTAAAATAATCATTTAAAAAAATGATTTTCTCAAAAAGATGTTATTCTTGAAAAAAAAAATGATGACTGGCTAAAAAGAAAACTTTCTTGCGCTGACGAGTATGCAAATTTACCCTAATGGTCATTGTGGAAAAATGATCATAGAGAAAAATGGCAGGATGTAGAAAAAAAAAACTGAAAAAAATACATGTATTTATTAAGTCTTCTTGCCATTTAATTTTGCACATCGGGACAGGTAGTTTTGTATTTTTCATCCATCCATCCACCCAAATCCAACCACCCATTTATTCAACCCATCCAACCCACCCATCCAAACCCAAACCCACCCATCCATCCATACACACACCCAAACCCACCCACCCACCCATTCCTTCAAGCTAGCCGACACACCCACCCATTCAATCCATACATCAACCCAATCATTCATCTATCCATCCACACCCATTTTCCATTCAACAATCCCACTCATCCATCTGATCAATCCATTCAATCCATCCATCTACCCACCCAAAACCACCCACCCATTTATTCAACCTATCCAACACACCCACCCATCCAATCCATCCACCCACACCCATTTGAATCCATTCAATCCGTCCACCCATCGATCTAATCAATCCATTCCATCCATCCATCCACCTAAACCTACCCACCCATTCAACCCATCCAATCCATCCATCCAACTACCCACACCCATTTTCCATCCACCTATATATCCGTCAATCGATGCATCTAATCAAAGCATTCATTCCATCCATCCACCCACACCCACCCACATTCATTCAACTCACCCAACCACCCATCCATCTATCCAACCACCCAACACCTACTCACCTATTCATTCAATCCAACCACCCATCCATCCAATCCATCCATCCATCCATCCACCCACCGACCCACACCCATTTTTCATTCAACCATCCATCCAACCAACACCCATCCACCCATTCATTTGACCGATGCAACCCACCCACCCATCCAATCCATCCATCAACCCACACCCATTTTTCATTCAACCATCCATCCAACCAACACCCATCCACCCATTCATTTGACATATCCAACCCACCCAATACATCCATCAACCCATTCACCCACACCCATTTTTCATTCAACCATCCATCCAACCAACACACATCCATCCAACCATCCATCCAACCATACCCATTTTTCATTCAACCATCCATCCAACCAACACCCATCCACCCATTCATTTGACCCATCCAACCCACCCAATACATCCATCAACCCATTCACCCACACCCATTTTTCATTCAACCATCCATCCAACCAACACACATCCATCCAACCATCCATCAAACCATACCCATTTTTCATTCAACCATCCATCCAACCAACACCCATCCACCCATTCATTTGACCCATCCAACCCACCCATCCAATACATTCATCAACCCATCCACCCATCCATCCACCCACACCCATTTTTCATGCAACCATCCATCAAACCATCCACCCACACCCATTTTTCATTCAACCATCCATCCAACCAACACCCATCCACCCATTCATTCGACCCATCCAACCCACCCACCCATCCAATCCATCCATCAACCCATCCACCCAACTACACCCATTTTTCATGCAACCATCCATCCACCCACACCCATTTTTCATTCAACCATCCATCCAACCAACACCCATGCACCCATTCATTCAACCCATCCATCAACCTATCCATCCACCAACCCAAAGTGACCCACCCACCCATCCATCCATCCATCCATCGAACACCCACCCAATCCATCCATCCTCCTCAAGTAATATGTATATGGTTTTAACAATCTGCAAAAAAAAAAAAACAATTTGGAAAGTGGCTGGGGTACATGTTAAAAAACACACGCAAGCACAAATGAGAACATGCAAACTCTATTCCGAAGCCTCAAATCGAACCTCACCGCTCACACCCGCGAGGCAGATATGCTAACCACTAGTCCGCCATGCTACACTGACTTGCTATATGATGGGTGATAAATCAACAACATATTTACACTCCATTGCTGTGACATGCAAACGCATTTTGAATCTAGATAATCAAACAAAAGCATTTGTTTTTTTAATTATTATTTTTTTTTTTGGTCGTCATCCGTTAAAAGTCTAATGCATTTAGCTAGGCTAGCATGGCAGACAGCCAGTACATAACGAGGGGGAGACGGGCCGCTATATTACAGAAAGCTTTTAGAAAACGGCCATCCTGCAAGGGAAATGAATGAGCCAGAGTATTGATGGTTTTTTTTTTTTTATCCGTGGGCCTCATTACGCTAAGAGCTGCGGCTGTGATGTCCTTGAGGTGACATCGAAAGCTTTAGCTCGATTGGGAAAAGACAAAAAAAAGTTGGCGTCCGGGAACACCCGCTCGAGTCATTCATTTCTGGTTATTTATGTGCAAGGAAAGGTGTTTCCCATCTTGCGACAATTTAGGGTTCACATCGTGGCCATTTTCTGTCCAATTGGAAACGGATGAAAGTGGTATTTTTAATTCCATGTTATTATTCAATGACAGGAATCCCACTTTTTTTAATGAGGTTTGACTCCAGATTCAACCATAGAAAAGTTTGATGTGATTTATTAATTTTTGGCCAAAATGAGCCATATGTTTTAATCATTTCCAAAAGAGCAGTTTTATGTCTTAATGTAGCGAATGAATAACAGAATTAAGATTTTTAAACTGCTGACCAGAAATTATTATGGTCGTTTGATATGTGTTTGCGCCCTCTGCTGGCTAAAGAAAGGTTGTAATATGAGCATTCTTGAAATTAAATTAAAAACAATATTGCTTAGGTTGTTTTACAACCTGTATTTGTGCCCCAAAATATTTGGAAGATTAATCGATAAACTAATCACAAATTGTCCCAAGTGTGGACAAAAGTGCTGAAAAGGGGGAACAATCAAATAAAAATGTTCAGAATTTTTGGACATAGTGTCCTTGAGAGTTTTAAAAGGCGCTTGTAAATGAAATGTACTATTATAAGAGTATCAAGTGTATTGTTATTGTTGACATTTTGGGGTATTTTGCTAAAATATATGAGAGTAAAATTGATTTTTGTCATTAAATTAGCTAGGTAGGTAGCTAGCTAGCTAGCTATTAGCTAGCGATTACCTAGCTAGATAGCTAGCTATCTATTAGCAAGCGATTAGCTAGCTAGCGATTAGCTATTATTTTTCAGTACGAATCAATTCAGGTTACTTATACGAGCCATACTTACATGAGCCTTAAACATACAGTAAAGTCTCGTTATATCGATATCGGATATATCGATAGTCCCGGTTATATCGATACTATTTCTATGCACGCACGGAGAAAATTACATGCAAACAGGGTCGGATATATCGATAGTCCCGGTTATATCGATATTTTTTCGGACTCCCTTGAATATCGATATAACGAGATTTTACTGTACATTGCATAAAACAACTTACAAACAAATTCACCTTACGAACAACCGCTCGGAACGTATCTTTTTGGTAAATTGGGGAGCGTCTGTATATATTTTTTTTTCTCATTTTCAAAAGTCGTGGACAAACAGTCTCTTTTAAAATGTTCTTCAGCACAAACATCTAATTTGAATCGACGATTTTTACCCTGTGAGTGTAGTCAAGACGACGTAAGAAAGGTCAACTCAAGATAAATGCACACGTGTCAGCGTCATGGTTATTAGCAGTGTCTGAAACTCATGACAAAAACTTACCGGAAACCAGGGCAGACAACTCTGAAAAGTTGCCTGCCCCATTTTTCACAACTTCAAACACAATAAGACGACTAAGCGCAAAAAAAAAAAACAACAACATTCTTGCAAAGTATTAAGGATTGTTTTTATGAAGGATGTACCTACCACAAATGCTCCCTTGCTTTATTTATCGTAATTTGTCCATACGCTCTTCGTCATTTTCCACAATGCAATGTTTGCGTCATCTGCTACAAGCCACGTGAATTCTTCTTTCCACGATGCGTTTAATGTGTGTTCAATTTTTAAGCGCCTTTCAAAACTCTCAAGTATACTTTACAGTCACGGGATAATGTACATTTTACATTAGCTTCTTTTGAATCTTCTGGAACTGAGGTTCTGTGCATCTACTTTGAAAAATGATATGCAAATGCACGATCTTATAACGACGAATAAAGACGGAAGCACGAAGCAGGCTTCTGATTGGCTCCCGTGCCGAGTATGCAAATTGCCAAACGAAGTGAAATTCTGAAATTTCCAAACCGAATGAAGATTTCTAAATCGGAATAATTTATTCTGATTACGAAATCTTTGTTCAAACGTTTGCTTTATTAAATAAAGCAAACGTTTGATTTGAAGATTTTTTTTTTTTTTTTTTTTTTTTTCTTGAAGAAGTTGTCAGCCACCCGGGCGGAGACATTTTGTAAGTTGTACGCCCGGCGGAAAAGTTGCACGCCCCGGGCGTCCGGGCAGGCGCTATTTCAGACACTGTTATGAATGAGTACACGTGACAATTTTCAAGTGAGGTAGCGGTGAATGCGAGTGAGTGTGTTTCATAAGTGGTCTCAAACCCACGTGTCATACTCACACATGCGTTCCGTGGCGGTTACGACGGACGGCGGGGGGTGTTGTCCAGTTCAGTGTTTAAATGGAGAGGGTGGGGGATTTTTATAGGTGAGCAGTTACAGCTGACCTGAGGTGAGCCTTATTTTTTTTTGCATCTCCCGCCCCCCCCCCTAAATCAAATGCGAAAGCCCCACCACACTCATTATCACCCATAAAAAAGAGAGGCGGGGCAAGGAGGGTTAAAAACAAAGAATAAAGAGAGCAAGAAGCACCCAAAAATGCAGCAGAAAGAAGAAAAGAGAGTAAACGTCACAAATAAGTGAGCAGCTAAGCACCATCGCGAGCTGTCATGAAGAATTCAGGCGAAGGGTTATGAAAAGGAAGGAAAAAAAAAACTAGAAAGCCCCCCAAGAGCACCACAATTTGTCACTGCTCCCCATTGATCGCACCTCAGGCAGCTGGCTGCTGGTGCTGTCTGAGCAGCCCGTCTCCAGCACGGGGCTATCCGGTCGTGGGAAGGGGGCCGGAGGGCGGAGGGGAGTCGAGGTTTCGTCAAGTGGTGGGGGGCCGCCCGATGACTCCTGAGATTGCTGCAGAGAGTCCACGTGGTTGGATGCCGTGTCGTCCGTGGCTGAGTCGCTGTTGAGCTGGGGAGAAAAGTGGAGATGTTTTTACAGGGAGGGTAAGAGGCGAAAGGGGGGTTGTGGGTCAAAGTAGCAGGGATGTGAGGCATTTTTTTAACTATAGGAAGGAGAAATGAAAGGAAGTTTTAGCTCTTCTTGGGTATATATATATATTTTTTTTGCATCTCTGGTTTATTTAGTTTAGTTGTGTCCATAATTTGTAAAATCACTTCAAATAACTTCTACTCGGTGCATTTTACAAAGATTACACCGCGTATAGCTATATTTTACGTTTTAAGACTCGCGCTGAATATTCAGGATGTCTTGTTTTCGAGTTGGTGACGATGCCCTTAGTGACGTCACAGAGGGAACGCCTCCTGACCGAGAAAGCGACACACAATGCATTTTGGGTACTTTGTTTGGTCTGATAACTTCGTGTTGATGGCAAAATTAGAAGGAACACTACAAAAATAACGCGATGGTGAATCGTTGTGTGTTGCAGCCAATAGCGGTAGCACGCATAAAGAAGGTGTAAGTTGACACAAATTCCCAGCGGACAAATCAGCCCATTTCCAAAGGAGCATGTGCGCCATCTTATTCATTTTCTGGGACGCTACATTGGAGTCCAGATAGCTCGAATTGATACGGAAGGACTTCTTTAATCGATTGCAAACATTTATGCTTTCCTCTTCAGAACTATTTGAATCATATTCATAACTGGATGAGTAACAAGAAAGCATCTTCTCCGAATCAGAACTCTCTGAAGCCATGTTTTGATTCTGGAGCAAGGCAGTGTGTGACCAATTGTGACATCACGAACAAGGGGGCGGGACTTTCTGAATCTGCCCAGTTCTGACCTCATCTTGTGGCAGTTTTGGGACACTAAGTCATTTTTATTGGTGTTTTGCATTTGACTAAAAATATGAGCCTGCATGTTTTGGGTATTTTAGATGCTATAAAACGTTTTTCTGAGGTCAGTTAGGAAACAAAGAAATGGTGTCGGTTGTCCTTTAAAGCGCTATTTAAACCAATATGTATGTATTGCATTGTATTTTGGATATATGCCCTAATTTCAAACACAGATAACACCAGATAATTTAGGAATCAACTCTTTTTTTCCTGATGAAAGAAGAGAGTCTACGGCTTCTGATGCTGAATTGAATATTTAGGTAGTGTAAAACTCAATATTCTGTGGGTCGTGGAATTCATATGAAAATGACAACAACCCTGGCACGAGAGTGGACACATGTTTCCACATGTCTGGCAGTGAATGAATTAAGATCTCCTAGGGTGTACTTACCGATCACAAAAAAAGGGGTGGGTGTGACAGAGGGTTTTAAAAAAGTGCGAGCTACAACCACAGCAGCAGAGCTTCACAGAAAGGGGGGGAGGTGGGGGGGGGGGGGGGTCACCACCAGCCAAGAAGCAAGCAGAAAGCCCCTCGCGCCCACACATGCTCCAGCTCAACACACACTCTTCTCAAGCACATACGCAGTAGTGATGGGAATTCCGGCTCTTTTCAGAGAGCCGGTTCTTTTGGCTCGGCTCACTAAAAAGATCTGGCTCATTTAGCTCCCAAACGACTCCTCAGTTTGTTTTTTATATATTATTTTGTTGCTTAAATTATCTTCCAAAAATCATGTAAAATTATGTGAAACACTAATTACTAATGTAAAAAATACACTATCAAATATTTTTATTTATATGGCTTGATTTATATGTGCACAGAGTTAGTGGATGCTAACTTTTTACTCTGGTCTGATGATCAGCTGTCACTAATTTGCTTTTCATATTAATAATGCTATCATACCAACTTGTAAAAACATATAATAATTGAATAATAATAACAGCATAATGTGATAACATTTGTCCACCTGTCTACCCTCCCCCTTTCTCACTGCTGCGTGTCTGCAATTCTCCCCTCCCTCCTCTACCACGGATATCAACCAATCACGTGCGGCTTTAACCGAAGACTGGGGGCGGGGAAAAGTCGGCTCCCATTCCCGGCTCTTATTCGTTCACTTCAGAGATCGGCTCTAAGAACCGGCTCGTTTGCGAATGACACATCACTCATATGCAGGTGTGAGGAGCTTGGCAAGTTGGGGGGTGAGGGACGAGAGGGCAAGGGGCGGGGTTTGTTTTTACGGACTCTGATTGGAGTGCGACTTACGCGGCCGGAGCGGCTGAGAATCTGGCTAGCGCTCAGTACCTCCTCCTCGGACGACTCGTCCGTGTCCTCGTGGTTGGTGAGGTTGAGGCTGGGCGTGCTGCCGGCATACTGGCACTCCTGCAGAGACGGCGTGTCCCCTTTGTCCATGCTCTCCAGGGAGCGCCGCCGGACACCCCAATTGAAGTTGTCCACGCTTTCCCCCTGCGGGACGTTGGCGAGTACAATAGTGAGACAGAGTGGAAAATGTCCCCATTGTGGGACGATTAAAGGCTTTCTGATTCTGATTGTGAAATATATAAATGCATAACACACCATGCGTTTCACTTGAACACAAAAATGCGATAAACTAATAAAAATCAAGATGAAATAAGCATAGATGTGATTTTTTTTACACCAAAACAAACAAAGAAGTCGATGAAAAGGTTTCTTCAGTCGTCATCTGTACTTCTTTGAAGGTAGCAGACATTCCGCTCCTCATCCGAAAAGCTTCGTCAGCGAACTAAAGTTGTGCTGCACGCCCTTCATATATCCCTAAAATCTTAGCGAAAGAAAATACAGGTAACATCCGACTTACGACCGAGTTCCTTTTCCGACCAAACGGTCGTAAGTCAGAATGGTCGTAAGTCGAAATCCATTCAAAATGTTGAATAGAGACTCGGAGGTTAAATGACTCACAAACTCCCCCTCTTAAAATGTTAAAAATAGGGTCTGGAGGTCGTGGTCGTAAGTAAAGGTGGTCGTAAGTCGAGCAGGTCGTAAGTCAGATGTTACTTGTAGATGGTTTAAAGGGGAGTCAAAGAAACAATTTTTGTAAAACAGCAAAACCCTTCACTAAATCGCCATTGTTGTTTGGGGTTTAATTTGGATCGTGCTTACAACAGTCTTCTTAGATCGTTACCATGTAGGCTCAGTCATGTTGATGATGTGGTACCAGAGCGAATGGGGCAATCAGAGCCAGTCATAGATCATAATCAGACAGAACAAAAGAAGTGATCAGATTAGCTACAGGGAGTTGTCCACTGCTCCCTCCAACCTTAGAGCAGGGACCAATCAAAGCAGAGGTCTGGCCCCGCCACCTCTGGGCATTAGGAATATATATATATATATATAGAGGGTCAGAGCTACCAGCAAAAATTTTAGTTCGCTGACGAAGCTTCTCGGATGAAACGTCCGACTTCTTCAAAGAAGTACAGATGACGGCTCAAGAAACCTTTTCATCGATGGATCACTCCTGTATGACTGAGAGCTTACACAGACGGAGACACAGAGGTGCAAAAACCGAAAGCAGGGTACACACATAAAAACAACACATTCCAATTTTTGATGCTGCCTTTTCGGCAGCATGAATATGCCAGCACCGTTTTTGATTGGGAAGGAATGTCGGTGCCATTTGACGTTTGTCATCGCTGGACAGCTCTGAGGCGATTGTGCTTTTTGTTGCGCCTGTAATGGGCAGAATTTTTACAGCTCTGCTCTGTTCAGCGGAAAGGTCGGTGCTGTTCGACAGTCAGCGTCAGCGCAGAACGCCAATGCATATGTGGAACTGTCGCGGCTTGGAAATGAAGCGGATTTACGTGTGACGGGAGATGGGAGACAATCTCTTTTTGTCAATGGATGCTACAGTATTTGTGTTTGCTTTCAACATTTAGCTTGTAGTGGACATGCACATTTCCTCATGACATCCCTGATCCACTGGTGAAAAGGACACTTTGATCCTCTCCTCTTTCATATAGAAATGCTTCATACAATGAATAATGAATAATAATAATAATAATACATTTCATTTATAAGCGCCTTTAAAAACTTTCAAGGTCACTTTAAAGTCACAGTATATGTTTTTCTGTGGGTGAGCAGTGGCAGCCACACGCGCCAGCGTTCACTCAACCCGGAAGTAACTCAGAGATTAATGACTGTCTTTGTGTTATTTTGACCTCAAGATGGCACCGCGAGAGTGGCTGCCTTTATAGCAGCTCCTGTATTTTGTTTTTCTACTTCTTCCTTTCCTTTTCCCCACCATAAATTTGCTGCTGTTAAATGTAAATTTCTCCACTGCGAGACTAATAAAGACTAATCCAATCCAAAAAAAAAAGGAAAAGAGTTTCGATTAGATGGTTCCATTTTTTCCCTTCTAATACCACTCTATCTTCTGCTTTGTAATTTGCATCAGGTCCGATGCCCCGTGTCACTGTACTGCCTCTCATAGGTCAGTCCAGGTACTACAAGGTTGTTCGTTATTGGCAAGAGAATTTGTGAGCTTCTGCAAATTTCCAAATTCATTTTTCACATGAAATTGATATACATGTGCACCCCGCTTAAGATGTTCAAAGACTTACCTGCAACTCCTTGCGGCAAAAGAAGAGACGGAACACGGGTGTTATAAAACACTCAGGACAATGACAATAAACGGTAAGTACAAACATGGACACAGATTAATTAGATTGAGTCATCATGGAGGACAATTGGATGAGACACATTCCCAGAAAATGGATCTCAGGGAATTCCTAGTATACCGAGAATGGACAATTTTCTCACCTCTGCGTCCTCCAGCTCGATATCTAAGAAGTCAAAGTCTTTAAAGACGCCAAACTGCTGCTCGCTGCCCAGGTCTTCTGCCTGCGTTTCTTCTTCTTGTACTACTTCCTCCACGGTCGGGATCAAACTGGTCTGCTGGTCGGTCGAGTCCAGGTCTTCGTTGGATGAGAAGACCACCTGCGTTTATAGGGGAAAGGACATCGGATCTCAAAAACGGGATACACAACTGGGACTTTATATTTTCCGAACCGTATTAACTCATCTAATCCACTTTTTGGAATTGACAAGCTAAAATGAACGCTTGAGTTTACAAGCAAATTGCTTAATTCATTCACTGCCAGATGATGTGCAAAAGTATGTACACCCCAGTGCCAGGGTTTTTGTCATTTGCACTCAAATATGCAGGAGCTACAGAATATTGAGTTTTAGGACTACATAAACATTCAATGCAGTGTAAGAAACCTGAGACTCTCTTCTTTTATCAGAAAAAAAGTTAATTCCTAAGTTAGATGGGTCTGGAGTTATATGAGCTCGAAATGGGGGTGGCTGTCCAAAATACAATAAAATACAATTAGAGTAAAGTCTCGTTATATCGATATCGGATATATCGATAGTCCCGGTTATATCGATACTATATCTATGCACGCATGGAGAAAATTACATGCAAACAGGGTCGGATATATCGATAGTCCCGGTTATATCGATATTTTTCCGGACTCCCTTGAATATCGATATAACGAGACTTTACTGTATATAATAATAATAATAATAATAATAATAATAATAATAATAATAATAATAATAATAATACTACATAGCGCTTTAACAACAGCTGAAGCTGTAACAAAGCGCTAACATGGACTAAAGGGAAATGTTGCCCCCTTATGGAAGGGCAAAACATTGCCAGAGGCCTGACTAGCGCTTTATCGGAAGCCCACGCCAGAAAAAGCCAAAACCCGATTCCTAAGTTAGATAGGTCTGGAGTTATAAGAGCTTGAAATAGGGGTGGCTGTCCATAGTGTAATGCAATATTAATATATTGGTTTATTTCGTGCTTTAACAACAGCTGAACAAAGCGCTAACATGGAAAAAAGGGAAATGCTGCCCCCTTGTGGGGGATAAAATGTATTATTATGATTATGATTATCACTAGTATTATCATCACTATTATCACCACTAATATCATCACTATTACATTCACTATTACTATCACTACTATTACTAGTTATTATTATTATTATTATTATTATTATTATTATTATTATATCTACCAGTACCAAATGGAAAATATGTGGGAAAAAAAAGAAATAATGACATGTAAAATTGAAAAGATCTTGCTGGAAGTCTTACAGATGGATTTTTGGGAATGCCAGACTCTGGCCCACATAGACATAGAACATTCATGAGTCTCTCTCTGGTTCTTCTCTGGAAAGACAAAAAAAAATTAATCCTAAATAATATTTAAAAACCATCTGTTTCAAGAAGGGAAGTCCATCTTTTTCATTCTTCTACCTGAGAGAGTTGCGGCCTCTTCCAGCTAACCGGCACCAGTCCGTTGGAATTGGATCCAGAGGATGTGGAGGACGTACTCCTGGTGACGGCGCTCATCTGCGGTTTCCCGTTCCTGCCGGCCACCGTGCGCTGATCGCCATATTTATGCCCGATGATGGGAGTCTAAAGAGACACGATTAGTAGTGAGTCCCCTGAGAAAAAAAATTAACTCAAAATTGACGGGATGGCAGCAAAGTACTACAGTGATACCTTGGCTTACGAACTTAATTGGTTCCCAAAAAGAGTGTGTAAGGCGAAAAGTGTGTATCCCAAAAATAATTTCCCATAGGAAACCATTAAAATGAGAATAATCTGTTCCCAGGTCCCCATAAAACATGATTTTCTACTTTCTAAGCCTTAAAACTACACAACAAATACCTTATTTTGTGTATAATAAATGTGCTATGGTATTATAATTAAAGAAATAGACTGTACTGTATAATAAAGTCATTTTATTTACCTTTGTGATGGTTGTTGATGGCTTGATGGAATGGAGTGGCCGCTTTCATCAGAATTAAACACTTGATGAGGAACGTAACCTTCTTCTTTTACCATCTTGAGGAATGATCCCTTGTAGGTGCTTTCTCTGCGATAATTTTATCTAGTTCCTCATCAACTGCCGTTGAATTATCAAAGTTCACTGTCGTCTGCCTGTCTCTTTAATGTTTAAACCACCTCCCCTCAGTGTTGCGCACTTGACCAATCGCGTGGCTTTAACCGAACACTGAGGGCGGGGAATAGAGGACAAAAACAGTCGGCTGCCATTTTCTTGTTAGGAGAACGGACTCGCTCGCGAACGACACATCTCACATCATTGTGGCAGCTCCGTGTGTATCCCGAAAAATAGTTCATATGCCAAGGTAAAATTGACATAAATTTAACGTTCGTAAACCGAAAAGTTCGTAAGCCAAGGGGTTCGTAAACCGAGGTATCACTGTAACAGAAAATAGATTTGTAATTGTAACTGTTCAATGGTGATAATAATTGATAGCATAACAGTATCAGGATAAACAAGATAACTCCAAAAGTAACGTATTTTATGGTGTATAAGGCGCACTCAAACGCCTTGATTTTCTTCAAAAGACACCTTATACACACGTGCGCCTTATAATATGTTGAGTAATATTGATTCACAACAGGTCTTGTCTATCTACATGGTTCGCTCCACCATTTGTGTTAGCATTGATGTCGCTTGCAGAACACCTTCAACGACCGATATCATTTATGAGTCCATGTAGCATTGTATGTACGCTTTTAGGCTTGCGAATTTGAGGCAAATCTTGAGCCTATTTTTTTTAGCTTTTTTATGACATTAGAAATACATTTTGATCCATTTGTGTCGCAACTATTGTGTTCTACTCTAGCGCCTTATAAAGCGGTGTGCCTTGTATTTGGAAAACTGATATATTTATATTACATTTGGAAAACTCTTCATTTATTGAAGGTGCGCCTTATATATAGAAAAAGTTTGAAAATACACCATTCATTGGGGGTGCGCCTTATACTCAAGTGCGTCTTATACAACCGGAAAATACGGTACATCATGCAAGCCTAATGTATTTATTTTTTCTCCTCTTCATTTCAGTACAAAACAGCGTGAGCACTTTAACCGCATGGGACCAACAGAATAAAAGACGTTCACCTCCGAGATGTCAAAGTGGAAGTCCAGGGTCTTCCCGGGAAGCTCCTTGGAAGAGTTATTAAATATCCGCGTGAAGGCGATTTCTGGCGAGCCGCACGACTCGCTGCTGTACGAGCGTTGCACGTCGTCGGGTACCACCAGGCTGGCTGAGCGGGACACCACCAGCTTCAGAATGTTTTGAGCTTCCTTCCAATGTGGGCTCTGGAGGGAAATATGAGAGGAGGAAAAGTCGCTGAGTTTTGGGTGGAATTTAGGAATGCGAAGGAAAATATTTTCAACGCTCTCTGGCTCCCGGCTCACGTGTTAAAAAAGCAAATCAGTACATTAGTGGAATTAGAGATAAAAGGGATAAAGTAGTATAGAATTAGCTTGAGGAGGTCATTGAGTGCAGCGGTTTTATAAGTTCATTATAAGTATAAAACAGATGGAAATGTTACAAATAAGAAACGTAGATTACAAATGTAAAGATTTTGCGGGGAAAATGTTCATAAAATCCAATCACCCATATAAATCAATATGTATTGTATTGTATTGTAAATAAAGGTAAAACGGGTGGCAAAAATTACAAATATCTGGAAAAAATACTGGTAAAAATTCCCCACCTTCCTCAATAAAAATAAATCTCTATATCGCTCGATTGCTATATCTACATTCACATCCACATTCATATTTATATTTATCTTCTTTTCCTTTCAGCTTTTCCCTTCTGGGGTCGCCACAGTGAATCAGTGTCCTCCATCTAACCGGGTTTTATCTATATCTATATCTATATCTATATTTATATTTATATTTATATTTATATTCTTTTCCTTTCAGCTTTTCCCTTCTGGGGTCGCCACAGTGAATCAGTGTCCTCCATCTAACCGGGTTTTATCTATATCTATATCTATATCTATATCTATATCTATATTTATATTTATATTTATATTTATATTTATATTTATATTTATATTCTTTTCCTTTCAGCTTTTCCCTTCTGGGGTCGCCACAGTGAATCAGTGTCCTCCATCTAACCGGGTTTTATCTATATCTATATCTATATCTATATCTATATTTATATTTATATATATATTTATATTCTTTTCCTTTCAGCTTTTCCCTTCTGGGGTCGCCACAGTGAATCAGTGTCCTCCATCTAACCGGGTTTTATCTATATCTATATCTATATTTATATCTATATTTATATTTATATTTATATTTATATTTATATTTATCTTCTTTTCCTTTCAGCTTTTCCCTTCTGAGGTCGCCACAGTGAATCAGTGTCCTCCATCTAACCGGGTTTTATCTATATCTATATCTATATTTATATCTATATTTATATTTATATTTATATCTATCTTCTTTTCCTTTCAGCTTTTCCCTTCTGGGGTCGCCACAGTGAATCAGTGTCCTCCATCTAACCGGGTTTTATCTATATCTATATCTATATCTATATCTATATGCATATCTATATCTATATCTACATCTATGTCTATATCAAATTATAATTATAAATCTAAAATTAAATATCTGCAAAAATTCTGCAAAACCAAACAAAAATGTAACCAAAAAAAGGATAACGAGACTGACAAAAAAAAACTGCTGGACAGCTGAAAAAAAAAAGAATATTAAATAAAAATACAGGAAAAACATAATGAAAAAAATTCTGGAAGAAAAGTAACAAGAGGGAGAAAAAAAAACAATTGAAAAAGTTAGAAAAAGTCAAATCTATCAAAGAACTGAAAAGTTATGACCCAAAAAAAAAATGCAGAAATACAGCAAAAAAAGGGGATAAAAATTGCCTTTACAAGCAAAATGTGTTATTTCATTTATTTTATTTTATTATTATATTATTTCACTACGCTGCTGTGAAATGTAAATTTCCTCACTGCGAGACTAATAAAGGTAAATCCAATCCAATCCAATTAAAATTACAATAGGTAGTTGTAGTTATAGTATTTCAATGTTATTGCTATTCACAGTGCGACTCGGTCCATAACCTTGAAAACTGCAAAGGTACCAAATGAGTCAAAAAAAAAATATTATGTTTAGCGTAAAGACCAACCTGAACGTATTTGCCTATGATCTTCATTATCTCCAGGTTAAACTGCTTGACCGGGGCAGCCGAAAGGTCAATATGACTCAGCAGGCTGTAGATGATCTGCAACAAGGACTGCTGCATCCCGGGAAGGCCCTTCTCCAGCAACTGGCGAGACAACGCTCGGTTAAACCACGAACGCACAAGGTGACTTCAGGTATTGATCGGCGCACCTCGGCCAAATAGGTGACCAGATTAAGGGTGATGTCAGCGAAGGCGTCGTGCACGTAACGGCACACCACGTTGATCCAGTTGGCGCAGTCGCGTGAGTAGCTGTGCGTGCTGTACAGGCTCATCATGTGCGCCAGGTTGCAGAGCGTGGCTGACTTGTCGTCGGCGCAAAGTTTGGCAATCTTGTCTGCCGTTTCCTTACAGAACGAGGTGGGACTGTCAAAGTGTTGGATGAGGTGCGGCAGTAGGCACAGGATGTTCAGTGGGAAACCTGCGGGGGTGGGGGTATTACAAATACAGTAAAGTCTGGTTATATCGATATCGGATATATCGATAGTATTTCTATGCACGCACGGAGAAAATTACATGCAAACAGGGTCGGATATATCGATAGTCCCGGTTATATCGATATTTTTTCGGACTCCCTTGAATATCGATATAACGAGACTTTACTGTACAACATAATCAGAATCAGAAAGCATTTAATAGTCCCACAATGGGGAATTTTTAACATTTAAAATTTCAACATTTAAACACTGGCTATAGAATCTTCCCCGACAGGTGATAGACTGGTCCAATTTTGTCCCCCTCTAATATCAGCGGGCTCGCGAGATATCTAAATGTCTATCTATTAGCTATTAACAGTGTCTGAAACTCATGACAAAAGGTTAGCGGACACCGCGGCAGACAACTCTGAAAAGTTGCCTGCCTGGCCATAAAGTTGCCTGCTCCATTTTTCACAACTTGAGACACAATAAGACGACTAATGGAAAAAAAAAAAACATTGTTGCGAAGTATAAAGTATTTTTTTTTGAATGAAGGATGTACCTACTACAAATGCTCCCTAGCTTAATTTATGGTAAATATCCATTGCTGAAGATTTTGCTTCAGTTGTCATCATGGTGCACAATGCAATGTTTGCGTTACGTTGTCTGCTAAAAGCCACGTGGACACTTCTTTCTAAGCGGCTTTCTAAACTCTCATGTACACTTTTCAGTCACGGTATAGTCTGAAACGAACGTTCGTTTGGCAATTTGCATACTTGGCACGGCAGGCAATCAGAAGCCTGTTTCGTGCTTCGGACTATACTGTGACTGTCAAATGTACTTGAGAGAGTTTTGAAACGCTGGTTCTCTATTTGCTATCTTGCTGGCTATCTATCCATCTAGTTATTAGCTATCTATTAGCTCGTGAGCTAGCTTTCTATCTGTTTGAGTTACTTTCGGGTTGAGTGAACACTGGCGCGTGTGGCTGCCGCTGCTCACCCACAGAAAAACTGATCCTGTGACTGTAAAGTGACCTTGAGAGTTTTGAAAGGCGCTTAGAAATGAAATGTACATGTGTAATGTGTAAATGTGTATTATTATTATTATTGTTATTATTATTATTATTATTATTATTATTATTATTATTATGATAAATCTTATTATAAATGAATAAATAATTGAATAGATAAATGAAAAAAAACTAAATGGATAAATACAGAAATGAATAAATTAATAAATCAATAAATAAACGAATCAATGAATAATTAATAAATAAATTAATAAATAAATAAATAAATAACTAAATAACTGAATAAATAAATTAATCAATGAATAAATAAATGAAGAAATACACAAATCAATGAATAATAATAATAAATAAATAAATGGATACATAGATTGATAAATAAATGCATAAATAAATAAAAACCCGGGTATCTGACAAAAATATGACCAGTGAAAAAATAAATTATTATTATTAATAATAATGATAATAATAATAATAATAATAATAATAATGAAAAAGGTGAACAGTGGGAACAGGAATCAGCTATTTGCAACTGCTCCAGAAGTGAGGATCGAGTCGACTTACCCGCCAATTGAGAGGGGTCAATAAGCGCGTGCCTGGAGACGCCAATGAGCTTGCTGAGCAGCTGGATGGTGAGCTCCTGCGTGGCGGTGGACGTGAAGCCTTTCAGGAAGAGTTGCAGCAGCCCCGGGAAGCTGTACCATTTCAACTTGGCCTGGATCCTCTCAAGATGCTCCCTGTTGTCCTCCCGCTCCAGAGGCAACTGACCCAGCAGCTTATTGAGCAACCGCAGCGCCAGCAGGTACTCAAACTCATAGTCCGACTCCAGCAGCGAGGCGGCGATCCAGAACACCGTTGCCATGAGGTTGGTGGGATCCACAGGGGGGTCGGGGTCACGACCTGGGCCGCCGGGACTCCCGCCGCCCAGCGCTGATAAACTACGGGTGCGCGCTAGGTTACCGTGACTACCCCCGAGGCGGTCGGCCACATCCAGAGTGTTACTGCGCCGTCGGTCCGCTTTGCGCTCGCCCATCAGGCTGGCTCTCAATGAGTTACTGCGATTGTGCGCGGAGTGGAACAACCCGCCGCTGCTCAGGTTGAGCTGGCCCGTGCTTTTCCTATTAGCCGCAAATTTGAGTCCCAGCAGGTGATCACAGGAAGACGTCCTAACAAAGGGAGAACAAATATGAGCCCAGCACGAGTACACGGGAATTAAAAGGACGTACTGTACTAAAGCAGTGAGGAGGTCGTAGTTTTTCACTGTGTCTGCCAGTGTGTCGATGCCGGACTCCAGCGTGAGAAGAAGTTCGATGACAAAGCCCTGGAGAGACAAAAATCATTAACGGCTAATATTTTTTTTTTCTGTGGGTGAGCAGCGGCAGCCACACGCGCTCGTGTTCACTCAATCAAATAGATAGAAAGCTAGCTAGCTTGGTAGTAGCTAGATAATAGATAGCTAGTTAGTTAATTTAATGTAAAAAAATCAATTTTACTCTATTTTTTGGGGGCAAAATACCCCAAAAGGTCAACAATCACAATACACTTGATACTCTTATAATAATACATTTCATGTCTAAGCGCCTTTTAAAACTCTTAAGGTCACTTTACAGTCACAAAAATCGTTTTTTTTTTTCTGCGGGTGAGCAGCGGCAGCCACATGCGCTAGCGTTCACTCAGCCCGCAATAACTCAAATAGATACAAAGCTAGCTAGCTTGGTAATCTAGATAGCTAAGTAATCGCAAGCTAATAGATAGCTAGTTAGCTATCTAGCTAGCTAATTTAATGACAAAAGTAAATTTTACTCTCATTTCTTTGGGCAAAATACCCCAAAAGGTCAACAATAACGCTAGCTAGCTAGCTTGATCGCAAATAGATAGCCATCTAGACAGTTAGCTAACGAGCTAGATAGCCATCTGGCTAATAATTTGACAGCTACATAGATAGATAGACAGATAGCAAATGGATAAATAGCCAGCTACATAGCTAGCTAGACAGATAGCAAATAGATAGCAAATGGATAGCCAGCTACATAGCTAGCTAGACAGATGGCAAATAGATAGCAAATGGATAAATAGCCAGCTACATAGTTAGCTATCTAGACAGATAGCAAATAGATAGCAAATGGATATTAGCCAGCTACATAGCTAGCTATCTAGACAGATAGAAAATAGATGACAACTGGATAAATCGCCAGCTACATAGCTAGCTTTAGGGCTGTATTACAGTTTTGATTTTATTTCTTGACAGATATTGATGTATTTTTGAAAGAAAACACATTTTCATAACTCACCTATTTGCGCGCTAAAGACTCAGCTAGCTTCTTCAGCCTTTATTTGAGCATTTAGCTCGTGTGTATTTTAATAAGTAATACAATTTGGAGTCGGACTTTTTCTGTAGCTTTGACGATGACGGTCTGTCGAAATAAAACTCCTCTCCTTACTTAAAAATGTTCTTGACACCAAACTGCCACTAGATGGCGCCAAAGTCATACATTTATGTTGGCCATACCGTTTGCGTGAACACAAAAGTCAGACTTCCTTCTTTCCAAGTTTTAGTCTACGGAAGAGGATAAGGGCCAAAAACGAAATAAAATAAAAATTAAGGTTGGCAAGACTATTACTTTACTCTCAGAATTCTGACTTTAAAGAGAGAATGTTGACTTTAAATTAAGAATTCTGACTTTACTCTCAGAATTCTGACTTTAAAGTGAGTATTTTGGATTTAAAGTCAGAATTCTGACTTTATTCTCAGAATGTTGACTTTAAAGTGAGAATAGCTGGCTTTATTTTCAGAATTCTGACTTTAAAGTGAGAATTTTGGATTTAAAGTCAGAATTCTGACTTTATTCTCAGAATGTTGACTTTAAAGTGAGAATAGCTGGCTTTATTTTCAGAATTCTGACTTTAAAGTGAGAATTTTGACTTTATTCTCAATTCTGAGATTAAAGTCAGAATTCTGATTTTGTGACAAAAGTCAGATTTTTCACTTTAAAGTCTAAATTCTGAGAATAAAGTGAGAATTCTGACTTTAAAGTGAGAATGTTGACTTTCAAGTGAGAATTCCGACTTTCTACTCAGATTTTTGTTTGACTTTAAAGCGGAAATTCTGACTTTATTCTCAGAATTCTCACCGACGTCAACCGACGTCTCCGGACAAGTTGTGTCCATAATTTGTAAAATGGCTTCAAATGACTTCTACTGAGGGTATTTTAAGAAGATTCCACCGCATGTAGCTATATTTTACATTTTAAGACTCGCTCTGAATATTCAGGAAGTCTTGTTTTTGAGTTGGTGACGAGTCCGTACGTGACATCATGAAAGGACCGCCCCCTGACCGAAAAAAAGACGCATTGTCGCGTCCTTCCATCACGTCAATGTATTTTGCTGTACATGTTTGGTCTGAAAACCGTGTTGCACCCAAAAGTCGCCAGAAGAGGGCATCCAAGCTCCATATAAGGAATTTATCAGCCTGTGGAAGCGGAGGTGGCCACTGGCCAACCTTATTATTTTTTCCTTATACAGTGGCCCTAATCCTCTTGCGGATTAGTCAAATGGGTCCTGACCTGAGCCTCCTCTCCAGGGTCCCCCACAGTCTCGACGAGTCTGGAGAGGATGTCGGACAAGGTGGCGGGAGTGAGTGGCTGCTTGAGCGCCCGGAATATCTGGAATGAACGTCCGGCGTAGTGGCGGGAAGAGCACGAGAGCGCCGTCTGCAAGGCTACGTCGCTTAGCAGAGAGTCCAGCTGAAAACCTAAAGGTTTGAACACCCACGGAAAATAAAAGAAAACAATAAGTTGACCTAATTTAAAACAGATTCTTATCTTACAATACACTGTCTGTAAGATAAGAATCTGTTTTAAATTAGATATCAAGTAGACAGGATGAACTTAATACAACTAATAAGTTGACCTTCCAGCAATTAAAAATAAAGGAATGTTTATCGCAGCGAAGCGTTTTAAAACGTGTAATGTAAAATGCATAAAGGAAAAAATAATAACTGAATGTGATTATTATATTGCCTGTGTGCGTGGTTTTGCTTAAAACGTGTTCAAATATCTGTTGCTTAAACATGGATTTTTATTATTATATTAAAGGGTTATAACAAAGCTAATTCCATTAGTCCTTTTATGGCTTTTTTTCAACTTAAGTTAGCACTAAGCTAGCACGTTTGTTTCATTCAAGATAAAAAAATGCATAGTATGTGTGATTTTTCTTTTATTGTGTAAAGGATAAATGAATGTGATTATTACATTGTCTGTGCATGGTTTTGCTTAAAGGCGCTCAAATATATGTTACTTAAAGATGTATTATTATTATTATTATTATTGATTATTATTATTATTTTTTATGTTATTAGTTCTGTTTTTATTTTAATTATGTTTATTTTTATTATTTTTATTAGTAATTCTTTATTATTATTTTTATTTTTATTATTTTTTTATTATTTGTATTATTATTTTTTTTGTTTTTAATTTTTTTTTAGGATTATTTTTATTTATTAGTTATTATTTTATTTATTTACTATTTTTATTATTATTCTGTTTTTATTTATTTTTTTTTTATTAGTAATTCTTTATTATTATTTTTATTATTTTTTTATTATTTGTATTATTATTATTATTATTATTGCAATTATTTTAGTAATAATTTTTGTATTATTTTTTTATTAATTGTTTAGATTATTTCGATTATTATTACGATTATTACTTTGATGGTGATGATTATTATTATTATTATTATTATTATTATTATTATTATTATTATTATTATTAAAGGGTTATAACAAAGCTAATTTCAATCGCTCTTTTATGGCCTTTTGTCATTTGGAGTTAGCATTAAGCTAGCACGTTTGTTTCATTCAATATAATGAGGGAAATCGCCATATAATTGAGGAAAACAAACATTTATGATATGCAATTTCATAGTTAGGCTGAGCGGAAATGAAAATACCGCTCAACTTTAATCTAAAAAAAAAAAAAAAGCAATTCGAATAACATGTGACGTTACCTGGAGCCAAAGTGTGAAAGCCATTAAAAACCATAACTGCTATATACCCCCAAATTCTAGCATGGTGTTGTGCAGGACACTGTCTGGATAAAACGCACCTGGCTGGGAAAGTTTGAACACGGTCATGACGTGTCGGACAAACACGCTTAGCTGCTCAGCACTTTTGATGTTGGGATTCTTAGGTGACACATCCTCGTAGTTCCAGAGTGGTCCACGCTTCCTAACACACATCACAAGGAAGGGATTTTTTTTCAATAAATAAATTAAAAAAAAAATCCCCAGCTAAATTTTACTGTCAGAGAAATAAAATTAGGGCAAAAAAGGTAAACATAAATGCGTAGCTAGCTAGATACACATCAATGTGTATCTACGAAAATGGCACCCGACTGTTTTTGTCCTCCACCCCCCGCCCCAGTCTTCGGTTAAAGCCACGTGATTGGTCAAGAATGCAGCAGTGAGTGGAGGTGATTTAAACATTAAAGAGTAAGGCAGACGACATTGAGAGAGTTTCAACTTTGTTCAAAGGCAGAGTGTAGATTGCAAGGTTAAAATATCCCATCAATTAGGCTCCATAAACAACCCGCACAAGGCATCTGTACACTTGATGCAAAAAGCTATCAACCCAGCTAAACATAACACAATTGATGAGGAACAAGGTAAAATTATCGCAGAGAAAGCACCTACAAGGGATCATTCCTCAAGATGGTGAAAGAAGAAGGTTACGTTCCTCATCAAGTGTTTAATGCTGATGAAACCTGCCACTCCATTCCATCAAGCCATCAACGACCATTACAAAGGTAAATAAAATGACTTTATTATACAGTACAGTGTATTTCTTTAATTATAATACTGTAGCACATTTATTATACATGAAATAAGGTATATTTTGTGTAGTTTTAAGGCTTAGAAAATTAGAAAATTATGTTTTATGGGGACCTGGGAACGGATTATTCTCATTTGAATGGTTTCCTATGGGAAACTCATTTTTGGGATACATACTTTTCTCCTTACACACTCTGTCTGGGAGCCAATTTAGTTCGTAAGCCAAAGTATCACTGTATGGACAAAATTAGACAAAGAAATTACCAACAAAAAAAAACAGACAAAAACATGATATCTGACAAAAATAATCAAACACCAACAACACTCTGGTAAAACCGAGAACACACACCTGAAAATGTTAAAAGTACTCTTTCTCACCTGGAGGTGATGAACTCTATGAGCGCTTTGACCTTGTCATCTTTCTCGGCCGTGGCGTCCACCTCGCTCATGATGGAAGGGGACGTGTGGGACAGATGGGACAGGGACGAGCCGCCGGCACCCAGGCTGATGCTAGATGACGTGGAACTGGAGCTCAGGCCCGAATCCGTCACTGGCGACGGCTGACAATCGGGCAGCAACTCTTGCATACCTGCACCCGTAACCAGGGTTATATACACCTCCGCACGTGTGCACCCGTGGTGACATTTGTCGTGACCTGTGAAGTGGAACTCGGGCGGTGGCGGCTTGACGGTGAGCACCCGGGGGTCGTTGAACTCCCTGTTGCGTAGGAGCACCATAGCCACGCCCTGAACGTTGCTGTTGGCTCCTTGTACGATGAGCAGGTGCAGCAGGAGGCGCTTGCAATGCTCGTACACCTCCGGGTGCTGATGGTCAAACCCTAGCGTGGGACGCATGGGGGGGGGGGGGGGTGATAGTAGTTTGTGGGTGTTAGCCAGACCAAGCCAGACCTCAATCGACATCTACAAGGGGCTTACCTATAAAAATGGCATGCAGCAAAAGATGCAAATAGGCACTCCACTCCACTTTGACGCCGTGATCCACAATGAGGTCGGTGAGTAGGATGATGGCGATGTTACATCTGAAACACAACAGCGAGTCATCTTGAATACATACAGTAAAGTCTCGTTATATCGATATTCAAGGGAGTCCGAAAAAATATCGATATAACCGGGACTATCGATATATCCAACCCTGTTTGCATGTAATTTTCTCCGCGCGTGCATAGAAATAGCATCGATATAACCGGGACTATCGATATATCCGATATCGATATAACGAGACTTTACTGTATTTTTTTAATGTGGCCTCTCGAGTACTGATCATAGGCCTGATAACATTTTTTTGTGAGCTTTTTAAACACATTCAGTGCCAGACGAAAAAATGTGACCATTCCAGTGCCGGGGGTTTTTGGGAATTTTAACCTTGCAGTCTACACTCTGCCTTTGAACTAGCAAAGTTGAAACGAGTGCGAATTTCACTGTTTTCTATTCATTTTGTCACTCTCTCTCTGTCGTCTGCATGTCTTTAATCTTTAAACCACCTCCCCTCACTGCTGCGTTCTTAACCAATCACGTGGCTTTAACTGACGACTGGGGGCGGGGAATAGAGGACCAAAACAAGCCGGCTGCCATTTTCTTTTAGGAGAACGGGCTCGTTCGCGAACGACACATCACTCATTGTGGCAGCTCCGTGTGTATCCTGAAAAATAGTTTGTATGCCAAGGTAAAATTTTCATAAATTTAACGTTCGTAAACCGAAAAGTTTGTAAGCCAAGGGTTTCGTAAACCGAGGTATCACTGTATTTTATTCTTCGACTTTCTTCCTCTTTGATGTTAATTTGTTAACAAACCAAAAGAGGTGCCAGACCTGTGTAATGCTACAGCAGGTGTGTTGGTCTCCGGCAAGTAATCCAGCAGTGGAGACCAGAAGCCGCCGGTTGGGGGGAACGGGAGAGGCTCGGGGCGGTTGTGATCCATGACTTTCAAACGCCAGTTAGCATAAAGTGGCATGGAGTCACCTGGAAGAAGAAATTGGTTAAGGAAATGATTTGTATTGATAGTCGTGTGACTTTTCTTGTCGTACTTTTCTCTTCTTCGTAGGAGCCTCCTGAACTGCTGCTGTAACGAGACTCCAGGCGGTGGTGCTGGCGGTTCAAATTGGTGTTCAAACCGCCGTAGATGTCCAGGTGCGTGTAACTGTGAAAACGCAAATTTTACAAGTGAAATTCCAAAACGCGTGTTTCTGTGATCGCAACATGTTGGGACTAAAAAGTGGATTCAAGTTGAGAAATACACAAATACGATACTCATATGTGTGTAAAATGTTATTTTTAATGCTTGTATACCAATACAGTAAAGTCTCGTTATATCGATATTCAAGGGAGTCCGAAAAAATATCGATATAACCGGGACTATCGATATATCCGAACCTGTTTGCATGTAATTTTCTCCGTGCGTGCATAGAAATAGTATCGATATAACCGGGACTATCGATATATCCGATATCGATATAACGAGACTTTACTGTATTTTGGTCTTTGGGGTCCCTGGCTACCAATCAATAAAATAAAGCAACCACATTTTTCGTTAGGTGTCTATTTATAAAAAAAATGAAATCCCAAAATTAATAACCGAGTGAAGAAAAAAAAAAAAACAATGACAATTCCATGACCGTATTTTCTGGTGTATAAGGCGCATCGGAGTAGAAGGCGCACCCCCAATGAATGATGTATTTTCAAACTTTTTCCATATACAGTAAAGTCTCGTTATATCGATATCGGATATATCGATAGTCCCGGTTATATCGATACTATTTCTATGCACGCATGGAGAAAATTACATGCAAACAGGGTCGGATATATCGATAGTTCCGGTTATATCGATATTTTTCGGACTCCCTTGAATATCGATATAACGAGACTTTACTGTATAAGGTGCACCGGACTATAAGGCGCACCATCAATGAAAAAAAAAGGCTTTCCAAATACAGGTAACATCCGACTTACGACCAGCTCGACTTACAACCACCCGTACTTACAACCACGACCCCCCCAGACCTTATTTTAAACATTTTAATTCTAAGCCTGGCATCGCAACGCGCTATCAGGCAACGTGTACGACAATTTTGGCCAGCCGGTCAGCATCTCACGCTTGCACAGCAATCGACAGTGTGATGGCACCAGAGAGGGTGACGTTTGCGAGTCATTTAGCCTCCGAGTATCTATTCAACTTTTTGAATGGATTTCGACTTATGACCATTTCGATTTACGACCATTTGGTCGGAACGGAACTCGGTCGTAAGTCGGATGTTACCTGTATAAGGCACACTACATGATAAGGCATTACAGTAGAGGCTGGGGTTAAGTAGGAGTTATTCTATGATGCAAACTGGAGTCACCGGCTGCTGACAGTACTTGCGAGACCTGTTGTGGCTCAATATGACTTCACATATAAGGCGCCCCTGCGTATAAGGCGCAGTGTCATCTTTTGTTAACGCCTTATACACCGGAAAATATGGTAATTAACAGAATTTACCACACAGAGATTAAGCTATTAGAAAGCAATAAATGAATAAATGAATACACGAATAAATAAATAAATAAATAAATAAAAAACAAATAAATAAAGGGATACACATAAATGTAAATAAATACATAGATAATTAAAACAAAGCAAAATAAAATATAATAAAATACAATAAAATAAAAATGAATTAAATTACAATAAAATGAATTAAATTAAAACAAAATGAATTAAATTAAAATAAAATGAATTAAATTAACATAAAATGAATTGAATTAACATAAATTGAATTGAATTGAAATGAATTGAAATAATAACAAAACAAAACAAAATAAACAAAACAAAACAAAATAAAAACAAAACAAAACAAAACAAAATAAAAACAAAACAAAACAAAACAAAACAAATAAAATAAAAACAAAACAAAATAAAAACTAAACAAAATGAAGTAAAAACAAAACGAAATAAAAACAAAACAAAACGAAATAAAACCAAAACAAAATGAAATAAAAACAAAACAAAATGAAATAAAACCAAAACAAAATGAAATAAAAACAAAACAAAATGAAATAAAAACAAAACAAAATGAAATAAAATCAAAACAAAAACAAAACAAAACGCAATAAAAACAAAAAACTAAATAAAAACAAAACAAAACGAAATGAAATAAAAACAAAACAAAACGAAATAAAAACAAAACAAAACAAAATAAAAACAAAACAAAACGAAATAAAAAAAAAAAAAAAACGAAATAAAAACAAAACAAAACAAAACTAAATAAAAACAAAACAAAACGAAATAAAAACAAAACATAACCAAACCAACGAACGAAAAAGAAAAGAAAAGAAAAGGCTTCCGATCCATAATCAGAGAAAACTTTGTACCTGTCCTCCATGTTAGAATCTTTGACCTTGCCGTCATGATGACCGTCATGTCCCGGCACCATGGTGTTACTGCTAGACGTCGTCCCTAGGGACAACGCAGACATAACGTGACGTGACGTGATGTTATAATCACCTTCCGCTAACTCATGACGCTAACCTGAGGCGACCGAAGGGATTTTGTAACTGGAGCTGATGCGGTAATAAGGCGGGTTGTCCATGTGAGCGACGGCCGAACTGACGGCATCCGTCAACTCCAGTTCGCTCATCAACTCTTCCAGCAGCTGCATAGTCTTGTCTCGGCCAAGGTACACCACCACTCGCTTAACCTGCGGAGACGCGGCAGAGAGATAAGTCTTTTGGGGGCGTGGTTATATTTCAACATGTAAAAAAAGAGACTCACGTAGGGCAGGAGGCTGGGCTCGCTGCTGACTCCGGACATACTGATGAGGAAGTGTAGGATTATTTTGAGGTTCTTTGGCCAGCTGTCTGCTAAGGTGGTCCACACGTTCTCAATCTCCGACCAGGCAAACTCGTCACCGTACTATAAATGCATTCATGAAGTCACGTCAGGGATGATCGGCACTGAATGGTCACCCTATCACACCGTTTTTTTTTTTTTTGCCTGACATTGTTTTTCTCATGTTTTAGGTCCAATTAGATTCACGTATGCCAATCTGAATCCAACAGAATACAGTGAGACCTCAATTTACAAACACCTTATCTTACAAACTTTTCGTCTTACAAACGTCAAATTTCTGAAAATTAAACCTTATAATAAGCACTATTTTCATAAGACACACCCACCACGGCTGGCGGAGTGATCTTCGGCGGAAGCACACGACCGAACAGCACCAGAGGTTAAGTTACCAACAGTCCTTATGGAAGGTGACTCTCCTTCCATAAGCAATCAACAACCATCAAAAAGGTAAATAAAACTTTATTTTACAGCACAGTTTATTTCTTTAATTACAGTCCTCATGTAATGTGCCTCTCCTTCCAAACAGCAATTCCCTTTGACCTCCAACGCCATTCCATCAAGCCATCAATGACCATCACAATTGTAAATAAAGTGACTTTATGACACAATGCAGTGTATTTCTTTCATTACAATACAATAGCACCTTTATTATACACAGAATAAGGTATGTTGTGTGTAGTTTTAAGGCTTATTTAGTTGAAAAGTATATTTTATGGAAACCCGGGAACGGATTATTCCCATTTTAATGGTTTCCTATGGGAATTTTTTTTTTGAGATACACACTTTTCGCCTTACACACTTTGTCTGGGAATCAATTAAGTTCGTAAGTTGAGGTCTCACTGTACATCAACAGACCCACCTTGGCCGTAATGAACATGAGGTTGTTGAGCACCATGGTGGTAGCCCGGGGCGAACCCCACCCCTGCCCGTGTAGCCAGCGCCGGCTGTTGACCATCATATTGTCCCCATCCTGCGTATCCTCATCCTCCTCGCTGCTACCGGAATCTTCCGGGCGTCGCGTGGCGGGCTTGAAGTCTACCAGTTCCATGTTGTTCATCCAAGGCAGGAGGTAGTGCAACATCACCTGGCGACCGCCTGGGTGTGCCGTTAGGATGCGCTGGCTCACCTCTGCAAAGGACAGGAAATATTGAAAAGCACATATTGATAGTTTAAAAGTTTCATGCTTAGAAGGCCCACAATGGAAGCACATAAAATCTGGGGTCAATCTGAGGCGAACAGAAGCAGCATGTTAAACTGTGATCTTCATATAGGAGATCTGGCCTCGGACTACTTTTCGACTTGGTAAACCCCTTCACAGGAAGAGCTCATTAGCCAGGTTACGTACCTGCTATTCATGGAAAGGACAACCAATTAAAATGTCTATGTTCTTTAGTTTTATAGTTGTTGGTGCTTTGGACGTCCAGGGGTGTGGTATTAAAATCAAGAAGACTATGTTTTACTCATGTATCACTTAAATTTGCATATACGCTCAATAAATAGCTTGGCAGAGGGCTGCAGAAATTGGGCGTCGGTCATGAATAGTTACGTCCCCTGACAGCAGTAAAAGACAATCTTTCTGTGTCCGAGCCTTTGTTCACAGTGTCCAACCGAATATCTCTGACAAGGTGGTCACCTGAGAAAATGGGCAGTGTGAGTTCTGGGTATGTCCTGGCCAGCTCCTCGGAGAGTTGGTAGTATGAAACGGAGTAGAGATGCGGCAGAGGGGAGGGCGGTGTCAAAATGCCGTCTGATCGCAGGATCTCCAATTTGTGGGCATAGCGGAAAAACTTGGGTTCCAAAATCTGGGCATTGACAAACAAACAAACCAAAATGTTACATAAATATCAATAAAAATAAACAAACAATAAATAGATAAATACACATAAAAATCTATATATATATATACAGTAAAGTCTCGTTATATCGATATCGGATATATCGATAGTCCCGGTTATATCGATACCATTTCTATGCACGCACGGAGAAAATTACATGCAAACAGGGTCGGATATATCGATAGTCCCGGTTATATCGATATTTTTTCGGACTCCCTTGAATATCGATATAACGAGACTTTACTGTATATAGATATATATTGCAAGTAAATTTTAAACCTTCACATTGGTCCTTTGACAATGATGTGTTCTATTATCATATACACTGAGACCTCAACTTACGAACTTAATTGGTTCCCAGACAGAGTGTGTAAGGCGAAAAGTGTGTATCTCAAAAAGAAAATTCCCATAGGAAACCATTAAAATAGGAATAATCCGTTCCCGGGTTTCCACAAAATGTACTTTTCAACTAAATAAGCCTTAAAACTACACACAACATACCTTATTCTATGTATAATAAATGTGCTATTGTATTGTAATGAAAGAACTACACTGCAAATATTACATTAAATTGTAAAAAGCGGGCACACTACTAAAAAAAGGTTAATATGGCCTGTGCAATGCAGATGCTCCCCTACTTATGAACATTCGAGTTACGAACAACGGTACATGCGAACATTTTTGCGGGTATGTTGAAAAATGTTCAGACAGAGATGCTTTAAGTTAGATTTTGTATTATAATAAGAATACATTTATTTTATAAGCGCCGTTCAAAACTCTCAAGGACACTTTACAGTCACAGGATATTTTTTCTGCGGGTGAGCAGCGGCAGACACACGCGCCAGCGTTCACTCAAGAGTAGTTCTCCTTTCCGTCGCTAATACCGACGCGAGGCACTATGGGAGCTTTGTCTCTCTCTCTAACATATGGAGTATTGTCACCAGTTGTACATGTACATATCTTTATAGATCATATATTTTATTAAATGTTTATTTTTCAGTACAAACCAATACAGGTTACTTATACAAGTCTTAAACATACTTATATAAACCTTAAACATACTTATATGAGCCTTAAACATGCATTCCATACAAAATATAGCACTGAAGCAACTTACGAACAAATTCACCTTCCGAACGACTGTTCGGAAAGTATCTCGTTCATAAATTGGGGAGCATCTGTACTAGATAAATTAATCCTCTTTCACATATGGAAGAATTATGAGTATTTTTTTTTTTACATTTGATGGAGGAATGATCTTTTTTTTTACATTTTCTCACCTGTAACAGTTGCATGGCCACTTCATATATGTCACGGGAGGAATCAGCAGCCTTGAAAAGAATCAGGTTCAAGAGCACCACAGTGTCAAACTGATAATCCCTGCGACCGATGCAATAGAATGGAAGAAACAAAGTGAAATTAGAAACAACAACAACAGATCACGTGTCAAGACTCTTGAGTTCTGCACCTGTTATGAAAGACGTTGGCGATGGCCCGGAAGCAACCGGTGGCCACGCGGCGTGAGCCCGTGTAGCAGCGGTCCACAGCCCAGAACATTAGGTTGCTCTGGTCCGGGTTCAATTCCAGCAGCAGCATCACCGCCTCACAGCCCAACTGGTGCACCTGAAGGAGAACTTGTATTTATTTATTTTTATTTTTTTTGCGCAGGAATAGATACAAACACTACTTGAAAGGAGCTTCATTAGATTGATCAGTTCAGTGTCAACAAAGGCCACCCAAATATTTTTTCACCAGCGTGCAATAACTAACATACAGTGATACCTTGGCTTACAAACTTAATTGGTTCCCAGACAGAGTGTGTAAGGCGAAAAGTGTGTATCCCAAAAAATAATTTCCCATAGGAAACCATTAAAATGAGAATAATCCATTCCCAGGTCCCTCATAAAACAGAATTTTCTACTTTTCTAAGCCTTAAAACTACACAAAATATACCTTATTATATGTATAATAAATGTGTTATGGTATTATAAGTAAAGGAATAAACTGTACAGTATAATAAAGTCATTTTATTTACCTTTGTGATGGTCGTTGATGGCTTGATAGAATGGAGTGGCCGCTTTCATCAGCATTAAACACTTGATGAGGAATGTAACCTTCTTCTTTCACCATATTGAGGAATGATCCCTTGTAGGTGCTTTCTCTTCGATAATTTGACCTAGTTCCTCATCAATTGTGTTCTGTTTCGCTGGGTTGATAGCATCAAGTGTGCAGATGGCTTCTGCGGGTTGTTTGATGGGATATTTTAACCTTGCAGTCTACACTCTGCCTTTGAACTACAGTAAAGTCTCGTTATATCGATATCGGATATATCGACAGTCCCGGTTATATCGATACTATTTCTATGCACGCACGGAGAAAATTACATGCAAACAGGGTCGGATATATCGATAGTTCCGGTTATATCGATATTTTTTCGGACTCCCTTGAATATCGATATAACGAGACTTTACTGTATCTAAATTGAAACTCTCTCACTGTTGTCTGCCTGTCTCTTTCATGTTTAAACCACACCCCCTCACTGCTGCGTTCTGGACCAATCACGTAGCTTTAACCGAAGACTGATAGCGGGGAATACAGGACAAAAACAGTCGGCTGCCATTTTGTTGTTAGAAGAACGGGCTCGTTCGTGAACAACACATCATTCATTGAGGCAGCTCCGTGTATGAAAAAAGTTTGTATGCCAAGGTAAAGTTCGTATGCCAAGATAAAATTTTCATAAATGTAACCAAAAACACAAGGGGTTCGTAAAGCGAGATATCACTGTATTTACTTTTTAACAACACGAGAGGGCCCTTGTTGCGCACGACCAAATTTTGTGACTTCAACCTTGTGACTTACGCCAAGCAAAATTCACTGGCTCATAGACATAGCACCTATGTAATGCTGTTAGAATGCATTATGTAACCAGATTGCGCTCTGGACTATTCTATTCATTGACAGAGTGATTTTGCAGAGGAGGGTGATGATGAGGGGAAAAAAAACAAGAACTGTTGTAAAATTTTGTTTGTGAAACTTCTGCTTCCGTGGTCCAAGTAGCACTTAGGAATTTCCAGACGTTGTTTTGCAGGTTTTTGTGGGTATGTGCCACTTTCAACAAGTTTAACAAAATCTAGAAAATAGATGGTTTTAAAGGGGAGTAAAAGAAGCTAGTTTCATAAAACAACAAAATCCTTCAGTAAATCGCCCTGGTGGCGTGAGGTTCAATTTGGATCGTTCGTACAACAGACTTCTTAGGCAACATAGGCTTAGTTATGCTGATGAGGTGATACCAGAGCAAATAGGGCAATCAGGGCAGTCGTAGACCTCATATTCAGGCAGGACAATAAAAGTAATCAGTCAGGACAATAGAAGTAATTAGTGTAGCGGCAGGGAGTAGTCCTCTGCTCCTCCCAACCTGAGAGCAGGGACCAATCATAGCAGAGTCTGGCACCGCCACGTCTGGACAGTAGGGATCTATATAGGGCCGAAAACTACCAGCAAAAGACTTTAGTTCGCTGACGAAGCCTCTTGGATAAGAAGCGAAACGTCCGACACCTTCAAATTTGTACAGATGACGGCTGAAGAAACCTTCTCATCGATGGACCACTGCTGTACGACTGAGAGCTTAGAGGTTTAACAATTACAGTTGTCAACCCTGACCATTTTCTCAGCAGATTCGGCGCTAAAAAAAAAATCAACTCATAACACATCCCACATTAGATAGTCGCCCAGAATAATCTTTTAGAAACATGACAGGTTGATAGTTTATGGATGTGTCAGAATTACATCTCACCGACCTTCTTATCGTGGGAATCCAGGATGTTGTCCAGCCACTTGTAGAGGTATCCGTCAGTGGAGAGACCAACGTTGTCAGCGACGGGACCGCAACACAACACGGCAGACATTGCCTGGAAGGAGGAGAAAGAATGCATATGGCAGTGTAATTTTTCTTCTTATTCATATTTTCACTTTTTAAACACGTTGGGGTATTTAATGAATACAACATTTTCTGAATACTTCTATTTTTGTAGTGATTCTCTGCTGCTAAGTACATGAAGAAGCTAGACTTATTTTTAGGCCAATCAGCTATAAGAGTTTGTCTGTTCCTATGTTAATTTTATTTTTCCGCCAATCAGCTTTAAGAGTTTGTCTGATCCTATGTTAATTTTATTTTTCCGCCAATCAGCTTTAAGAGTCTGTCTGTTGCTATGTTAATGTTATTTTTCGGCCAATCAGGTTCAAGAGTCTGTCTGTTGCTAGGTTAATGTTATTTTTCGGCCAATCAGGTTCAAGAGTCTATCTGTTGCTATGGTAATGTTATTTTGCGGCCAATCAACTTTAAGAGTCTGTCTGTTGCTATGTTAATTTTATTTTTCCGCCAATCAGCTTTAAGAGTCTGTCTGTTGCTGTGTTAATGTTATTTTTCCGCCAATCAGCTTTAAGAGTCTGTCTGTTGCTATGTTAATGTTATTTTTCCGCCAATCAGCTTTAAGAGTCTGTCTGTTGCTATGTTAATGTTATTTTTCCGCCAATCAACTTTAAGAGTCTGTCTGTTGCTAGGTTAATGTTATTTTTCGGCCAATCAGGTTCAAGAGTCTATCTGTTGCTAGGTTAATGTTATTTTTCGGCCAATCAGGTTCAAGAGTCTATCTGTTGCTATGGTAATGTTATTTTGCGGCCAATCAACTTTAAGAGTCTGTCTGTTGCTATGTTAATGTTATTTTTCCGCCAATCAGCTTTAAGAGTCTGTCTGTTGCTATGTTAATGTTATTTTTCCGCCAATCAACTTTAAGAGTCTGTCTGTTGCTAGGTTAATGTTATTTTTCGGCCAATCAGGTTCAAGAGTCTATCTGTTGCTAGGTTAATATTATTTTTCGGCCAATCAGGTTCAAGAGTCTATCTGTTGCTATGGTAATGTTATTTTGCGGCCAATCAACTTTAAGAGTCTGTCTGTTGCTATGTTAATTTTATTTTTCCGCCAATCAGCTTTAAGAGTCTGTCTGTTGCTGTGTTAATGTTATTTTTCCGCCAATCAGCTTTAAGAGTCTGTCTGTTGCTATGTTAATGTTATTTTTCCGCCAATCAGCTTTAAGAGTCTGTCTGTTGCTATGTTAATGTTATTTTTCCGCCAATCAACTTTAAGAGTCTGTCTGTTGCTATGTCAATGTTATTTTTCGGCCAATCAGGTACAAGAGTCTGTCTGTTGCTATGTTAATGTTATTTTTCGGCCAATCAGGTTCAAGAGTCTGTCTGTTGCTATGTTAATGTTATTTTGCGGCCAATCAACTTTAGGAGTCTGTCTGTTGCTATGTTAATTTTATTTTTCGGCCACTCAGATTAAGGAGACTGTGTGTCGCAATGTCAATTGAATTTGCCTAAAGCCTACCTAACCTGTATCGTGACTGATGTCAAAACGATATTTGTAACATGACTGCTTCTTTAATTAAACAATCATGTATACAATTTTTGACTTCAAGATGGCGCCGCGAGAGTGGCTGCATTTCCAGCAGTTACTGTATGTTGTTTTTCTACTTCCTTCTTTCCTTTCACAAGTTTGCTGCTGTGAAATGTACATTTCTCCACTTTGAGACTAATAAAGGTAAATCCAATCCAATCCAAATTAGTCCTCACACGGCCAGAACTGGACTCAATCTGATTTAGGAACTTTAAAGTGTCCTTGAGAGTTTTGAAAGGCGCTTATAAATGAAATGTATTATGATTATTATAAATGAGAGTGTCATTTTCCCATCTTCCAATGAATCCTAGCAAAACAATTCTACATCCACACATACCTTTAACGCGCAGTATTGATGGCGGTTGATCTGCATGTTCCGATCGCTGTAGCGATCCAGCGGTGTGAACATGATGCTAAAGGGGCCGGCCCAGTGGCTGAACAACATGAAGAGGCTGTGTCGTAACGACTGCTGTGGGAAGATGCTCCGCCGTTGGTGAACTGGAAAGGGACGTTGCATTTGTTTCAATTTAAAAGATAATTTTCAACGTTTTTCAATGCGGGATCCCCTTAAACTCATTCACTTCCATTGCCGAATTTATTTGGGAATTGAAAAAAAAAAAAGCATGACGTGGAGCGCAATTCTCAAATTCGTTTGGGTTTTGTTTTTTTTTTTTTCTTGAGAGGGGGAGCCGATAAAGCGCTGGCCAGACCTCTAGCATTAATTTTTGGCTTTTTTTTTTTTTACAGCCACCCCCATTTCAAGTTCAGATAACTCCAGACCCATATAACTTAGGAATTAACTCTTAATTTTTGGTGAACAAAAGACTATCTGACCGGAGCAGCACAGTGGACAACCGGTTAGTACGCCTGCCTCGCAGTGCAGAGGTCCCCGGGTTCGATTCTGGTAAGCCGATAACCAGAATCGAACCCGGGGACCTTTGCACTGCGAGGCAGGCGTACTAACCAGTTGTCCACTGTGCTGCTGCCCCTGTGTGAATTTTGTATATTTTTCTGCAAAGTGTTGGGGGATCACATTTCAAGCTCCGCTAACTCCAGACACAAATAACTTAGGAATGAACTCTAGTTTTCTAATGAAAGAAAAGTCTTACAAAGGTTTCTTGAATGTTTATGTAGTCCTAAAACTCAATATTGTGTGGGTCTTGCAATTTGAGTGAAAATGACAAAAGCCCTGGCACTGGGGTGGACACGTTTTTGCACATACTCTGGCAGTGAATGAGTTATAGAGGAAACATTTTCATAACACTAAAAAAAATAAATAAATATGATGCTCACATTATGAATGAAGTCACTTAAATTAAGTAATATTACAGGATTCCAAAATGAGGTCATACCTGGTACATTCTGGATGATGTTTGCCACAAGCGCGCTAAAGTGACAACGGATGTCTTTCAACGTATCGGAGTCCTTGTCGTTTTCCGCCTCCAGTAGCTGTCGGGTGAGGTCCACGTACTCGAGCAGCGTGCTGTTCAGAGAGTGACTCTCACCATCTAAGCCCCCACTTCCTCTGTGACAAAAGAAAAAAGTATGTTTACTTGAAAGAAACACCTTTAAATATTTTTTTTCAGTTCAAAAATTGTGAAGTTGGAATCCATTTTTTAGCTAATTTTTGTACAGTAAAGTCTCGTTATATCGATATTCAAGGGAGTCCGAAAAAATATCGATATAACCGGGACTATCGATATATCCGACCCTGTTTGCATGTAATTTTCTCCGTGCGTGCATAGAAATAGTATCGATATAACCGGGACTATCGATATATCCGATATCGATATAACGAGACTTTACTGTATTTTGAACAAAACATCTATTGTTATTTATGACGGGAAGAATAATTACCATATTTTCTGGAATATAAGGCAGAACTTCATCAAATGACATATTTAAGAACCTTTTCCATACATAAGGTGCACCGCATTATAAGGGCCACCTTCAATGAATGACATACAGTGATACCTGGGTTTACGAACCTCTTGGCTTACGAACGTTTCGGTTTACGAACGTTAAAGTTATGAAAATGTTACCTTGGCATATGAACTTTTTTTACACGAAGCTGCCTCAATGAGTGATGTGTCTTTCGCGAACGAGCCCGTTCTAACAACAAAATGGCAGCCGACTGTTTTTGTCCTCTATACCCCGCCCCAAGTCTTCGGTTAAAGCCACGTGATTGGTCAAGAACGCAGCAGTGAGGGGAGGTGGTTTAAACATTAAAGAGACAGGCAGACGGCAGTGAGAGAGTTTCAACTTTGATAGTTGAAAGGCAGAGTGTAGACTGCAAGGTTAAAATATCCTATCAATCAACCGCCACAAACAACCCGCACAAGCCATCTGTACACTTGATGCAAAGAGCTATCAGCCCAGCTAAACAGAACACAATTGATGAGGAACTAGATAAAATTATCGCAGAGAAAGCACCTACAAGGGATCATTCCTCAAAATGGTGAAAGAAGAAGGTTACGTTCCTCATCAAGTATTTAATGCTGATGAAACCGGCTACTCTATTCCATCAAAGACATCAACGGCCATCACAAAGGTCAATAAAACAACGTTATTATACAGTACCATTTATTTCTTTAATTATAATACCATAGCACATTTTAATGGTTTCCTATGGGAAATAAATTTTTGGGATACACACTTTTCACCGTACACACTCGTAAGTTCGTAAGCCAAGGTATTACTGTATTTTAAAAGGTTTTCTATACATAAAACGCACCGGATTATGAGGCGCATTGTCAGCTTTTGAAAAAAATATTTTCTTTTAGGTGCGCCTTACTGTGCAAAAAATACGGTAATTATTATAATTATATTATGTAATCATTAATAATAATAATAGTAATTTTCATGAGCAAAAAGCCCATTTTGATCATTTCTAAGTTCATACATATGTGTACTTTGGATATCGTACATCTGACTGATGACACCAGCGTCAGCCAAGAGCTCAAAAATCCGGACCAGCTGGACCCTGAGAATGTCGCGGCGCCGGCGTCGCTTCATGTTCTGTCAATCAAAAAGATCATTACCGTGTTTGATTCACTTAACATTCACACGACATATGCGACTCGCTCCCACCTCTCCCCCCCCAAACTTACTTCAGGTCTTCTTTCCAGAGCTTCTTTAATTATAGGATTTAGCTCCTCTATCAACTCTCTGTTGATGTTAGAAGTCGTTTCATTAGCATGTGAGAATCACAAAGAATTAAATGGCGGTTGTTGTGATGGAGGGGGCCGGGATCCCTGTACCTGAAGGCTACCGGGTTGGTCCTGCCAAGTCCCAGCACGAGAGACTCTGTGATGTCCATGTTCTCGGAGCGCATCATTGGAACAATGTGTTTGAACAGCGAGGAAAGGGAGGGAGTCCCCACAATCTAGGAAGAAAAAAAAAAAACGTCGCGGAATATTCAAAATAAATAAATGCATAAATAAATCAATCAATCAATAAAAATGAATAAATACATGGATAAATAAATAGATGGGTAGGCAAAAACAGATACATAAATAAAAAGCAAACAATGAAAACATAATAAATAACCAAATAAATAATAATGGATAAATAAATAGATGGGTAGATAAAAACAGATAAATACATGAATAAATAAATACATTTATATATTTATTATTTTTATATTATAATAATGATTACAATAATTATGATTATAATTATTATCATAATAATTATAATAATAATTAGAATAATTATTACAATGCTTATTATTATAACTATTATTATAATATTATAATATATTATATTTTATCATATTATATTATATTATATTATATTATATTATATTATATTATGATGATTATGATTATTAGTAGTAGTAGTAGTAGTAGTAGTAGTAGTAGTAGTAGTAATATTATAATTAGTATAATTCTTAGTATAATTATTAGCATTATTATTATTATTATTATTATTGTTATTATTACTACTACTACTACTACTACTACTACTACTACTACTACTAGTGGTAGCCGATAGGACAGAATGGGACATGTTAAGTACACAATAGATAACTATTATTATAACTATTATTATTATTATTATTATTATTATATTATATTATATTATATTATATTATATTATATTATATCATTTTATATTATATTATATTATATTATATTATATTATATTATATTATATTATATCATCTCATCAGATGAGATATTATATTATATTATATTATATTATATTATATTATATTATATTATATTATATTATATTATATTATATTATGATGATGATTATTATTATTATTATTATTAGTAGTAGTAGTAGTACAGTAAAGTCTCGTTATATCGATATCGGATATATCGATAGTCCCGGTTATATCGATACTATTTCTATGCACGGACGGAGAAAATTACATGCAAACAGGGTCGGATATATCGATAGTCCCGGTTATATCGATATTTTTTCGGACTCCCTTGAATATCGATATAACGAGACTTTACTGTATTATAATTAGTATAATTCTTAGTATAATTATTAGCATTATTATTATTATTATTATTATTATTATTATTATTATTATTATTATTATTGTTATTATTACTACTACTACTACTACTACTACTAGTGGTAGCCGATAGGACAGAATAGACAGACATGGTGGACCAGATGAAAAGTGGACATATTCGGACTAGATTGGAATGTACAAGTCAGGGCAGCATGGGACAAATCAGAGCAGGACAGGATGACTACGGGCTGGACAGAACTGGATGAAAAAAGATATGACAGATTTGAAAATCGAGAGGACGGGACTGGATAGGACAAAGTAGTACAGACTCGGAATTATACATGGCAGGTCAGACCTTGGAATCGTAGCTGTAGCCGCTGTCCGGCGTCGACGCCAGCGTCTCGGACGGGGAACAGCGGACGGAGCCTGAGGCGGACGAGGACGAGCATGAGGGGGACGAGGACGAAGAAGCCGAACTGCAGCAAAGGATCAGGTAATTCCGCCACAGGCTGACGTAGGAGTCGCTACTGCTCAGGCTGTTTACTTTTTTGGCGTTGATGGGGCTACTGAGGTTGGACAAATCACAGCCAAGGTCAAAAAAGTGAAATCAGTCTAATCCGTAGAGCGTATTTGAGGTCGCCGTTGAACCGTACTTGATGTCGACTTGAGGAGAGAGCAGTTGTAACCGGGTGTAAGCAAACATCCAGGCGTAGTTGAGAGCGCTGGGGCAATGCTTGGGGAGGTTCTCCTGGGACAGGTAGCTGGACAAGCTGATGACCCATGGGTCCTGGCCTTGGGTGACATGCGCAAACACCCAGATGTGAGACGGGCTCACCACATCAAACTGGTGGCTGATGGGAGACGAGCTCCACTCCGCTAGCGCTTGGAGGTCGATGCCGCTGGGACAGTATAGCAGGTTGGTCTGGAAAGAAGGTCAAGACAATAGTTTTGTTTCAACTAAGTTCGACCTATAAAAATTCAGGCTGTTCCAGTAGCACTGTAAAGATCAATAGAAAACGTTTGCTTCGTATTAGGCCCGTTAGTTAACCAAAAACGGGCGCACACGTGTACAAATTACATGCGATATTTTTTTTTATGCCCCCACCAACATGGCAGAAAATTGATGAAAAGGTTTCTTCAGCCATCATCTGTACTTCTTTGAAGGTCTCGGACGTTTCGGTCCTTATCCGAGAAGCTTCGTCAGCAAACTAAAGTCTAACTGGTAGTTTTGGCCCTACTGTCCAGACGTGACGGTGCCGGACACTGCTATGATTGGTCCGTGCTCTCAGGTTGGGGGGAGCAGAGGACTAATCCCTGCGGCTCCACTGATTGCTTCTATTGTCCTGACTGACGACTGGCCTGATTGCCCAATTTGCCCTGGTATCACCTCATCAGCATAACTAAGCCTACGTTGCCTAAGCAGTCTATTGTACGAACGATCCAAATTGAACCTCACTCCACCATTACGGTGATTTTGCTGTTTTATAAAAATAGCTTCTTTTACTCCCCTTTCAAACCATCTATTTTCTGACAGTACAGATGACGGCTGAAGAAACCTTTTCATCGATGAACCATTCCTGTACGACTCAGAGCTTACACAGACGTATGGCAGAAAATTGTATACCTGATCGGCACCAGTGAGATGAATGAAGCTCTCCAACACCGATGCACTCAGTCTATCCATGACATCTATCGCCAATTCCTCATCGCCCTAAAAGAGTGGCGGAGAGAACAATTTAGAGACAAATTCAAAAGATTATTTCGATGTTAACTCATTCGCTGCCAGACAATGTGCAAAAATGTGTCCACTACACTGCCAAGGTTTTTGTCATTTTCAAATTGCAGGAACCACAGAATATTGAGTTTTAGGACTACATAAACATTCAATGCAGCGTAAGAAATCTTTGATTCTCTTCTTTCGTCAGAAAAAAAGTTAATTCCTCAATTATTTGGGTCTGGAGTTATCTGAGCTTGAAATGGGGGCAGCTGTGCAAAATACAAAAAAAAAGTTTATTTTAAGCTTACTTGATTGTAGAGTTATCTGCATTGAAAGTGGGGTCGGCTGTACAAAAGGTAAATGCTGACCCCTCGTGGGAGGGTAAAACATTGCCAGAGGTTTGACCGAAACTTGAAATGCATCCCCGCAAGAAAAAACAAAACCCGAACAAATTCAGGAATGGCATTCCACATCATGTTTTTCAATTCTCGGATTTATTCGGGAATGGTAGTGAATGAGCTAAAAAAATAAAATAAAATGAAGGGGGTTCTCAAACTGAGGTACGGGGACACTTGGGTGTCCACTAGCTGTCAATTAGGGGTCCGCAAAATGCAATAAATTGTTATTTTAAATTATTACATACAAGTGATCGGTAATTTCCAATGTATCATCATCAATATTATCGTCAAAGTTGCTTTTGTTATGTGCAATATTACATCGTTAATGTCTCAAAAAAAGTTAGCCATTCAAAACCTAATGGGTCTATTGATTGACCGATAATTAGGAAGAAGTGATAAAGTCGTTAATCAGCGAATCAGTGCAGTAAAGTCTCGTTATATCGATATCGGTTATATCGATAGTACTGCTTATTACGATACTATTTCTATGAACGCAAGGAGAAAATTACATGCTCGCAGGATCGGATATATCGATAGTCCGGTTATATCGATATTATTTCCGACTCCCGAGAATATCGATAAAACGAGACTTTACTGTATATGCAAATGCAAGTGATACATTAGTAAAACATAGTTTTCTTGATTAGAATACCACGCCTCTGGGCGTTCTAAGCGTGACCAGCCGTAAGCAATAAAACATTCTCTTCCATGAACTGATAAATTTGTAACCTGGCTAATGAGCTCTTCCTGTGGAGGAGTTTCAAGTCGTAAATTGCTTCGGTGATAAAGGAGTTTCCCAAATCCTAAATTCTGTCCAAGGCCAGATCTCCTAGATCAGGGGTGTCAAAGTCATTTTTTTGCAGCGGGCCACATTGTAGTTGTGGTTTCCTCTCGAGGGCCGTTATGAATTTGGGGAACCCATTAGAATGTTTAAATCCCTTCAAATATTACATATAGAGCACACAGCAAATTAATGAATAACTTGTTTTCAAATCTGAAGTCAAGAATAATGACTTTTATTGTGGTTGACATCCAAAAATATGAAATTTTGGCTCAGATTTTAGCAATCATCATGGAATTTAACAAGTTTGATTTGCTTTCGCGGGCCGAAAAAAATGATGTGGCGGGCCAGATTTGGCCCGCGGGCCTTGACTTTGACACCTGTGTCCTAGATGAAGATGACAGTTAAATTTGCTGTGTCTGTTGACCTCAGATTGGGGTCAATCTGAGGTTGTCTGTGTTTCAATTGTGTATTCGACTCACATATGTTGACTAAGCATATAACAGCATGAAACTTTTAAATACGATAACTTCTTATTATGTCTCTATGAATAATATGTGCAGGAGGCGAAACATTCTATTGGTTTCCCCCAAATTCATCGAGAGCAAACCGTAACTGCAATGTAGCCAGCGTCAAAAAATGAATTTGATACCTCTGCCCGAAACTGATAACCGCTGCTTTGAAATTAGCACGATTAGCATGATTATTAGCCTTATTACCTTGCCAATCCCCAGTGTGGTATGAAGTGCGCGGACCTCCTTCAGAACATTGACACCCAGCCTGCGCGTGGCAGGGCGACAACTGCAGAGCACCACCATGGCCAAACCTTCCACCACGTGTAGCACACCAAGCAATGAGCGCTCCATAGAAACAGAATGGCTCCTGGTTGAACTCTGTGGAGACAAGACAAGCTCATGTTGAGAACAAGTCCTTCATTTTTATGATACCAAAAAGAGGAATCGACCTGTACATCGTGGCTCCTGTTGTTGCTCTGCGCTACCTGCCTCCACTGACTGATGAGCTGCAAGAGCATCTTGACCGAGTTATCCAGCAGCGTGGGGTGAACATCCGTCACCTCACGCATGATGAAGTAGACGAAGCCCGACAGGACGTCTTCGCGCCACTCCGGGAAGTCCACCATGAGGGCTTGGAGTGAAGTGAAGGCTAAGCCGCGGAGCTCTTCGTCCATATGGATAGTCAGCCTAGGTGGGGGGGAGAATTGAGAAAAAAAAGTTAAATACAGTGAGACCTCAACTTACAAACACCTTAACTTACAAACTTTTCGTCTTACAAACGTCAAATTTATGACAATTAAACCTTATAATAAGCACTATTTTCATAATACACACCCACCACGGCTGGCGGAGTGATCTTCGGCGGAAGCACACGACCGAACAGCACCAGAGGTTAAGTTATCAACAGTCCTTATGGAAGGTGACTCTCCTTCCATAAGCCATCAACAACCATCAAAAAGGTCAATAAAACTTTATTTTACAGCACAGTTTATTTCTTTAATTACAGTCCTCATGTAATGCGCCTCTCTTTCCAAACAACAATTCCCTTTGACCTCCAACGCCATTCCATCAAGCCACCAATGACCATCACAAATGTAAATAAAGTGACTTTATGATACAATGCACTGTATTTCTTTCATTACAATACAATCACACATTTATTATACATAGAATAAGGTATGTTGTGTGTAGTTTTAAGGCTTATTTAGTTGAAAAGTATATTTTATGGAAACCCGGGAACGGATTATTCCCATTTTAATGGTTTCCTATGGGAATTTTTTTTTTAGATACACACTTACAAACCCTGTCTGGGAACCAATTAAGTTCGTAAATTGAGGTTTCACTGTAGATGAAAATGTATCATTTCTAGCCGACCCTGAAAAACACCAAGAAATGAAAAATATTATGGATCTTATGGATCTATTATGGATTGCAAATTTCCCTATTGTGGGACGAATAAAGGTTTTCTGATTCTGATCTTTCACTATTATTGGTTGAATAGGGACCATAGCAAATGATGAACAGCGAAAATCCACAAATTATTCTCACTCGCCTAAAATTGCTTATGATTAACTATCCATATTAACTCATTCACTGCCATTCCCGAATGTATTCAAAAATTGTAAGTATGACATAGAGCGTCATTCCCGAATTTGTTTGGGTTTTGGTGAAGCGCTGGTCAGACCTCTGCAATGTTTTTTCCTCTTCCATAAGGGAGCAGCATTCTCCCTTTTCTCCATGTTAGCGCTTTGTTCCAGCTTCAGCTGTTGTTAAATAATAATCCATTTCATTTCTAAGCGCCATTCAAAACTCTCAAGGATACTTTACAGTCACAGGATATTTTTTCCCGCGAGTGAGCAGCGGCAGCCACACGCGCCAGCGTTCACTCAACCCGGAAGTAACAAAGTAAAAAAAAAAAAAAAAAACGCCTATAATCTGCTTCAGAAACCTGCTTGAAAAAACCGATTTGTTCGAAAACCGAAACATGACTTTCCATTATAATCAATGTAATTTTTTTTAATCAGTTCTAAATCTAGAAAACAACTTTAAGAAAGCAATTTGTAACTATTTTACAGCATAAATTGTATAAACACGTACACTGGATCAAAGGTTGGGACCCCCCACCCCGCTCTAAATTGTACCGATGTGTAATAGGAATTATAATTCGTCTCAATGAGCACGGTGAATGGCTGGTGACGAGTTCAGGGTTGACCCGGACGTCTGGAACGAGTCTTGTTTATTCTGTCGTCCGACCAACAAAACCAAACAAGTGCTATATAAACCAATATGTATGTATTGCATTGTATTTTCGACAGTTGTCCCCATTTCAAGCTCTGATAACTCCAGACCCATATAACTTGGGAATTAACTGGGATTTTTTTTCAGATGAGAGCATTTGAGATTTCTTACGCCGAATTGAATGTTTATGTAGTCCTAAAACTCAATATTCTGTGGGGCCTGGAATTTGAGTGAAAATGACAAAAACCCTGGCACTGGAGTGGACATATTTTTGCACATGTCTGGCAGTGAATGAGTTCAGCAATAAAGATAATAAAATAGCATGAAAGAAAAAAAAATAAAAAAATAAACCACCTTGATTTTGGTTTCAGTTTGGGCATCACATGATTTTATATGCTGTGAGATTTTTTTGCCCTTATTTAATTAAAGTGGTTGCCTATCCGAAGCTCGCTTGTATCTTATATTTTGGCCTACAGCACGAAGCAAAAAAAATGTAAAAAAAAAAAAAAAAAAAAAAAAAAAACTAAAATAAAATAAAAAACAACCAAAGACAGAGGGGAAAAAAAAGTAAAACCCAGTCATGGTACAACAATAATCAAAAAGAAGACATACTTGGCAAGGAGCTCGATGAGATCTTGTCTGCTCATACCATCTGGTATCAGTCTCGGAATGGCAGCCACGCACGTGCGGAACAGATCGATCTTTGGTTTCCTTTCCCCCCTGTCAACCAATCAAACTTGAGTCAAACTTGAATGGGTGAAACACCCAAGCGGACGTGCATACAGAGAGGACCATACGTGATCATATCCTCTGGCTCCTTGTTGGACATTTGGACGCTAGTCATGCTCATGGAACGTCCCACTTCTTTGTCAAGGTGTCTCAGGATATTATCCAAGGCTTTTCTCACTTGCGGGTAGTATAAAGACATGCCTGGAAGTGATAAAAATGAATGAATGAATCGATTGCAAACATTGATGCTAGTTGATTCCAGAAATTCCAGAAAAATGAATATTTAAATAAATAGATAAATAAATATATAAATATATGTATAAATATATAAATAAATATATGAATAAATATATGAATAAATATATAAATGAACATATAAATAAATATATAAATAAATATATGAATCAATATATAAATGAACATATAAATAAATATATAATATATAAATGAACAAACGAACAAATGAGTAAATAAATTAAATATATAAACGAATGAATGCATAAATAAATAATAATAATCATCATCATCATCATCATCATAATAATAATACATTTCATTTATAAGCGGCTTTATTCATCCATGATCTGCTATGGTACTGCACTCTGCTAATCCCCCAAACTTTTTTTGGTGGGTGTTGCATGCTACCAGCCATTTAAAATTTGAGTTTGAAGAACTACTTTTCCATTGATTCGGGGCCAGGACAAAATCCAACTTCAATGGACATTTAGGACGGCGGGGGAAAACAAAAAAATCATTGGCACCGCTCTACCCACTCTAGAGGATTTGCACACTGCAAAAACCAAGACAAGAGTGCGGAAAATGCTACCAGACCCTCCGCACCCTGCCCACCACCTTTTCCAGCGACTCCCCACAGGCAAGCGCTACCGGTCCATGCACACCAAATTCAATTAGATTAGATTAGCCTTTACTCGTGTCCTCCATACATATTTGTCATGATGATACTAGTGCATCGTGTTCTACGAGAGACAAATTCCTTGTGTGTTCTACATACTTGGCCAATAAAGATAATTCTGATTCTGACTCATATATTCTAAAAACTGCCAGATCTTGTTTCAGGATCTCAACCACAATACATGTATCTCAAAACTTTTATTTTTACTTGCCTTCTTCAAGAGAAAACGTATTTAATTTCAAATACTAGTATTTGAAAAGGGGTGTGTAGACTTTTGATACCCACCGTTTAGCAATAAACCAGCCATAAATATTGGCCACATTCTTTAAAATGAGCAAACTTAGCCCCTGCTACCTCGAAATGTGTCATGACTGAAGCGTACCGATAACCCTGGCCTCCTCATCTGTGAGTGTGGTGTTGAGGAAGATCTTTTTAACGCGGAGGGTGTTCCCGGAGGGCATGATGATGCTGGTGGTGGGCATGGGGGGCTCGCTGTCCTTTTGCTGCAGGCTGTTGGCTATCACCAGGAAGGCTCGAAGGCCGATATTCATCCTCTGGGAGGGAGATGAAAAAAATAAATAAATAAAATACAGTGATACCTTGGCTTACGAACGTAATTGGTTCCCAGACAGAGTGTGTAAGGCAAAAAAAGTGTGTATCCCAAAAATTAATTTCCTAGAGGAAACCATTAAAATGAGAATAATCCGTTCCCAGGTTCCCATAAAACATAATTTTGTACTTTCTAAATTTTCTTAAAACTATACAAAATATACCTTATTTTATGTATAATAAATGTGTTATTGTATTGTAAATAACACATATATTATAGTTATAGCTACCTTAAAACTACACAAAATATACCTTATTTTATGTATAATAAACGTGTTATTTCATTTGTAAATAACACTCTTAAAACTACACAAAATATACCTTATTTTACGTATAATAAATGTGTTATTGTATTGTAAATCTTAAAACTACACAAAATAGACCTTATTTTATGTATAATAAATGTGTTATTGTATTGTAAATCTTAAAACTACACAAAATATACCTTATTTGATGTATAATAAATGTGTTATTGTATTGTAAATAACTAAACTAAATAAGTTTTGAGGCTTATTTAGTAGAAAACTGTTTTATGGGTACCTGGGAACGGATTATTCTCATTTTAATGTTTTTTTGGGAAATAAATGTTTGGAAGACACACTTTTCACCTTACACACACTTTCTGGGAACCAATTAAGTTCATAAGCCGAGGTATCACTGTACAATCTTTCGTTATAAACATCTCATGTTTCAATTTGGGCACATGCGGTTTATAGACAGGTGCGGTTTATTTGTTTACAAAATGTTTTTTGCTTTTAAAAATATACAGGGTGAGGCTAATAATCAGGTGCACTCTGTAAATCCGGAAATTACGGTAAAAAAAAAAAAGGTTGATTTTGATGCTTTACCTCTGGGTTGATGGTGAAGGTTTTGTGAAACTTGCCTACGCAGAGAAGGTCATAGATGATCTCTTTCATGGCAAAGTCCAGTCTTTCCTAAAACAAAGAGGACAATGTAAAGCCAGGGGGACTCCAGAAAGAGAAAAAAAAGTTTTGTTTTATTTTATTATCATTTTTTTTGGTTACCTGAGCTATGAACTGGATAATTCTAACAAATATGTTGAGGGGCGTATCCCGCGGCACAACACTGCGGGACCCTTTGGGGAAAAGTGCTGAAACAATGCTGAGTAGTCGACTAGGAGGATAAAGAAGATCACGGATACCATTTTGAGATTCAAAAAACAGCTGTGAAATCAATGAAAGATAAACACTCTGACTGACCTCTGAGTGACAGTGTTGCTCTCACACTTGATTCTGATAATGTACACCCAAAGCAGCCGGTAGAGTGACTCCAGAGCCACTCTGGACATTTTGGGGTCTTTGTTCTGTAGGGAGTAAAAAAAAAAAAAAAAAAAAAAAAAGAGGGATATGTGTAAGCAGCCACACTTTGGTTTTCAAAGTCCAAGTGCCCAAATCTGATGACGTTTTCATTTTTATTTCGAATCACATTTTTTTTCAATGTTTGTTCTAACTAGCTATCATGGTTTGCTCTAATGTGGGTATAAATTTTGATTTGATTTGCTTCAAAATAAATTAGTCAAAGCTTAAAGGACAACCGACGTCTCCGGACAAGTTGTGTCCATAATTAATAAATATTAATAAATAATAAAATGGCTTCAAATGACTTCTACTGAGCGTATTTTACAAAGATTCCACCGCATATAGCTATATTTTACGTTCTAAGACTCGCGCTCAATATTCCGGAAGTCTTGTTTTTGACTTGGTGACGAGTCCGTACGTTACGTCACTGAAGGAACGCCCCTGACACATTGTAGCAGTCCTTCCATCACGTCAATGCATTTTGATGTACTTTGGTCTGAAAACGTCGTGTAGGACCACAAAGAGGCAGAAGAGGGCGACAAAGCTCCATATAAGGAATTAATCAGCCCGTTAATGTTACAGTACAATTAAAAAAAATGGCAAATCGATAGAAAGCTGAGAGGAAGTTGAGTAAAAAAATAAAATTAAAAAAACAGTAGAACAGTAGACAGTAGTAATAAACCAGTAGAAAAAAAAACGACGGACAAGCGACGTCAAACAATTCTGCATAAGTAAACCCCAATAAATTATTTTCGGCAGCAGCCCGACTAATCCGACTGGAAAGCTTGTAGATCAGGGGTGTCAAAGTCATTTTTTGCCGCGGGCCACATTGTAGTTATGGTTTCCTCTCGAGGGCCGTTATGAATTTGGGGAACCCATTAGAATGTTTAAATCCCTTCCAATATTACATATAGAGCACACAGCAAATTAATGAATAACTCGTTTTCAAATCTGAAGTCAAGAATAATGACTTTTATTGTGGTTGAAATCCAAAAATATGAAATTTTGGCTCAGATTTTAGCAATCATCATGGAATTTAACAAGTTTGATTTGCTTTCGCGGGCCGAAAAAAATGATGTGGCGGGCCGGATTTGGCCCGCGGGCCTTGACTTTGACACCTGTTTTATAGCATCTAAAATACCCAAAACACGCAGTATGATATTTTTAGTCAAATGCAAAACACCAATATCAAATTGTATGCATGTAAAACTAGGCATCTTATTTATTTACTTATTCATGTATGACTTTATTTATTAATATTTAATTAATTTATGTATGTATTTGTCTAGTTATTTATTTTAATTATGTTTATTTAATATATTTATTTACTAGCTTATGTATCTATTTATTTTTGTATTTATTTATTTTAATTCAAATATATTCCTTTTATTTGTTATTTTACTTATGTATCTATTTTAATTCAAAGGCATTTTTATTAATGTATTTATTCATTCATTATTTTAGCCCAGGGGTGTCAAAGTCATTTTTTGCCGCGGGCCACATTGTAGTTATGGTTTCCTCTTAAGGGCCGTTATGAATTTGGGGAACCCATTAGAATGTTTAAATCCCTTCAAATATTACATATAGAGCATACAGCAAATTAATGAATAACTCGTTTTCACATCTGAAGTCAAGAATAATGACTTTTATTGTGGTTGACGTCCAAAAATATGAAATTTTGGCTCAGATTTTAGCAATCATCATGGAATTTAACAAGTTTGATTTGCTTTCGCGGGCCGAAAAAAATGATGTGGCGGGCCGGATTTGGCCCGCGGGCCTTGACTTTGACACCTGTGTTGTAGAGTGACGCAGGGCAACAGAGTCCGGATAGGATCGCGCATGACTAAACTCATCTTTGTGCTTTCATGCGCGTATTTCTACTGGCCGCTTTCATCATGCAAATGTCAACCCGGTTTGCCAAATAGCAGGACGGGAGGATTTCTCATGCAAGACCAAAAGAACAAAGAACTTTGTCAAACGGTAACAATTTCAAAATAAAAGAAGTCGTGAGGAATGGAGAATTACAAATAAAAATTTAAAGGAATATGGGCTTTTTTTGTGTACTTTGCCCAAAATTAGCTCATTTAATTATTTATTTAAATTGTATTCAGATTACTTTAACCAAATAATTGAGAAATCATGTTCGCCAGCTGAAAAATTGTGAACATTTTTTGTTTAAAAAAAAAAAAAAAAACGTAAAAAAGAGGAAACTTCATGTTATTTATTACCAGTCGGATTTTGAAAATTGCCCACTAAACTACTCATAAAACAAAGAGAATAACACATTTTATATTTAACCAAACCACATTACCAAACTTTACCAAACAAAAGCCAGCTAGCAAACTCCCAAAAGACCATTTATTCCCCAAAATAAAACCAGAAAGCCACTGCAACCCTTTCAAAAATGAATATTTCAACACAAATAATACAGCTATGCACACTATATTCATTCTCACAAATATATATTCTTTATCCTCTTATGAAAAACAACTCATATCACTGCAGCTATTAGCCATTGTGTCCAATGCTTTTGTATCATACTGCCCCCTGGTGCCCAAAGCTTGCACACTTAAAGGAGACCTACAATGAATTATAATGCTCATAATAATAATAATAATACATTTCATTTATAATCGCCTTTCAAAACTCTCAATGACACTTTACAGTCACAGGATATTTTTTCTGCGGGTGAGCAGCGGCAGCCACACGCGCCAGCGTTCACTCAACCCAGAAGTAACATAGCAATTCTTATAATTCCATTTCAGTTATGTTAAAATAACAAACGGATGTATTCATAAAACACAAATGAGACCCCCAAAAGTATTTTTTTTAAACCCCCACAAGTCCCGGAAACCCTTCAACCGGGTACGCAGAGGCGCAATGTCACGAGGATTGCCCCAATAACTCACCTGCAGCGTCTCAATCTGCTTCCGGATGCTGTTGTTAGACGGCATCTGGAGCAGGTGAATGTGGGTGGAAGTTGGGGGTGGGGGGATAAAATGACAGCAGGCAAAGAATGAAGGTTGGTGAGGAAAGCAAGCACAGATAAATAAAACATGCGGGTTATTAACATAAAAATAAGAAGAAAACAAAACATGACATGCTAATACCGGATGCATGAAAAGCTTTGGGGCGTTAGCTTGTTTGCTGTTGTTTGTATTCTCATTCTCTTAAAGGATAACCGACGTCCATAATTTGTAAAATCACTTCAAATGACTTCTACTGGGCGCATTTTACAAAGATTCCACCGCATATAGCGATATTTTACGTTTTAAGACTCGCGCTGAATATTCAGGAAGTCTTGTTTTCGAGTTGAGGACGATGCCCTAAGTGACGTCACGGAGGGAACGCCCCTGACCGAGAAAGCGACACAATGCATTTTGGGTACTTTTTTTTGTCTGAAAAGATTGTGTCGATCGCGAAATAAGAAGGAACACTATATAAATAACGCGATGGTGATTGTTGTGTGTCGCAGCCAATTGCGGTAACACGCATAAAGAAGGTGTAAATTTACACACATTCCCAGCAGACAAAAATCAGCCCGTTTTCAACTGAGCTTGTGTGCCATCTTGTGCATTTTCTGGGAGCTACATATGAGTCCAGACGTCTCAAAATGATACGGAAGAACTTCTTTAATCGATTGTAAACATGTATGCTTTCCTCTTCAGAACTATTTGAATCATATTCAGAACTGGATGAGTAACCAGAAAGCATCTTCTCCGAATCTGAACTCTCTGAAGCCATTGTTTTGATTCTCGAGCAAGGCAAGACGTCTTGGCATGACGTCACGAACAAGGGGGCGGGACTTTCTGAATATTCCAAGCTCATTTTGTGGCAGTTTTGGGACACTTTAACTCATTTTTATTGGTGTTTTGCATTTAACTAAAAATATCAGCCTGCGTGTTTTGGGTATTTTAGATGCTATAAAACGTTTTTCTGATGCCAATTGGGAAACAAAAAAAGGGTGTCGGTTGTCCATTAAAAATGAGCTAAATAGAAAATTTGATCCATCCCAAAAAAATCTTGCTCACCAGGAATGCAGGAATCTGAAATTGTTAATGATTATCCCATTGATTATTGAAGATTAATTTGGCATTTAACAAAAAACATCCATGTGAAGTCCAGGTATTATTTTTGTCTGGTTGGGATCATCCACATTTGTGACTTTGAGTGTATGTGGTTTTAGAAGGTCAGTTCCGGTTCCTGGTGAGTGACATGGATGTCGGCGAATGAGACGGCAGCGTTTGCTGGCTGTCAAAGTCAAAATCAGAGTCAGCTTTATTGTCAAATATGCCAATATGCATGACATACAGCACAGATTAAATTACTGTCCTCTTGGACCCAGCGTGCAAGGCACTTATAATGACTTAACAAACATAATAAACACGAAAACGCCAATTTGCCAGGAGAGAGGATAGCCGCTGCGTGTTAACCCATATCACCGGTTGTGAGTAGCAATTTGTGACATGCGGTTAAAGTCAGATGAGCAGACAACGCAAGACAGAGCCGAGGTGATGTAAACAGACAAAGGGAGCGGAAATGACATGTACAGTGGAACACGCCAAAAGTTGACATAATAGTAAACCGGGTTCACATGCTAGTTGAAAATGTTAAATTGTTACTAAAATGCTGCTTGTTCATTAATTAATTTATTATTGTTCTTATTTTTTACATAACATCCATTTATGTGACGACTTAATATGGGAATTTTGTTTTTAAACACATATGAACAACCTGTGTTTTTGAACTTCTGAGGTTCCACTGTATATTAATATATATATACAGTAAAGTCTCGTTATATCGATATTCAAGGGAGTCCGAAAAAATATCGATATAACCGATAAAAGCATGGGATGCATGCAACGGACATGTGGCCAAATGGCGATCCCCGTTTTGGACAATTTGACACAAATGTTGAGTATGTGTCCCATAGAACAGGCTCATGCTGTGTTTCGAGCGATTTTGTTGAACTGTTATTAGATCGCATTGATGCGCTTTAAAGGACAACCGACACCTGCGGACAAGTTGCGTCCATAATTTGTAACATCACTTCAAATGACTTCTGAGCGTATTTTACAAAGATTCCACCGCATATAGCTATATTTTACGTTTTAAGACTAGCGCTGAATATTCAGGAAGTCTTGTTTTTGAGTTGGTGACGATTCCTGACGTGACGTCACGTCAGAAACGCCCCTGACCGAGACACACACACAATGCATTTTGGGTACTTTGTTTAGTCTGAAAACTACGTGTTGATGGCGAAATTAGAAGGAAAACACATAAATAACACGATGGTGAATCGTTGTGTGTTGCACCAACACTACTATTTGATACTAGTTGATACAAATTCCCAGCAGACAAATAAGCCTGTTTCCAACGGAGCTTGGGCGCCATCTTGTGCATTTTCTGGGATGCTACATTGGAGTCCTGACGGCTCGAATTGATACGGAAGGACTTCTTTAATCGATTGCAAACATGTATGCTTTCCTCTTCAGAACTATTTGAATCATATTCATAACTGGATGAGTAACAAGAAAGCATCTTCTCTGAATCTGAAGCCATTGTTTTGATTCTAAAGCAAGGCAAGACCTTCTGAAACTCGCCATCTCCGAGGTCATTTTGAAATAGTTTTGGGACACGGTAACTCATTTTTATTGGTGTTTTGCATTTGACTAAAAATATCAGCCTGCGTTTTTTGGGCATTTTAGATGCTATAAAATGTTTTTCTGATGTCACTTAGGAAACAAGAAATGGTGTCGGTTGTCCTTTTAAGGCTGCTGTTTTGGTTAGCGATAAGCTTTGAACAACAAAAACAAATAACTGAGATGCCACAGGGTTAAAAACAAATAGTCATAAGGGGGAAGGGGAAATCATTCATGTAATGACAACAACAATCATAACCCTAAAAATAATCCTAAATCCTGATCAGTCTGGGCACCCGAATAGACTTATTAAGATGAAGCCAACTACACAAAATCACGATGGTGGTTCACACCCCACATAAAAACCAACAAACAATCACAGCTACGATCAATCGATGTACGAGAAGAATCGAGAGCTATTGAGTTGGATCGTTTTGTTGATTAGAAAGTGATAAGGGGAAAAAAAAATCACTGATTTCTAAAGACGCATTCTTAGACCTGAGTATAAACAGCACTTGGAAATTGCACCTAAATGTTATTTTGGTGCAAAGTTGAAGAATTTTATCATAATGAATTTTTAAGTGGAGCACACATATCGTAACAATCGAGTCCAATTTCAAATCATTTTTACTCAGAAAGAACTGATTGTCAGATGTCTCCAAAAGATGAAGCAATTATCCAGTGGTCTGATGTGTGTGTGTGTCAACAATGTTTTTGTATCCTTTTCCCCAATTCCCTTGGAAAATAAAATGTGTTTCAAATAGCTCAGCGCAAAGCTATTTGAAGCATTCATATTTTTAAAATCAGTTGCGTGGTTTAAAATTGTTATGTGTGTAACCTATTTCAAGTCTCATAAGCCATTTAAATAGTTTGTCTGTTTAAGCTCAGTCGTACAAGAGTGGTCCATCGGTGAAAAGGTTTCTTCAGCTGTCATCTGTACTTCTTTGAAGATGTCGGATGTTTCGCTCCTCATCCGTCAGTAAACTAAAAATGTGCTGCTATATTAAGGATATACAGTAAAGTCTCGTTATATCGATATTCAAGGGAGTCCGAAAAAATATCGATATAACCGGGACTATCGATATATCCGACCCTGTTTGCATGTAATTTTCTCCGTGCGTGCATAGAAATAGCATCGATATAACCGGGACTATCGATATATCCGATATCGATATAACGAGACTTTACTGTATATTTATATATAGGGCCAGAGCTACCAGCAAAATTTTCGTTCGCTGACGAAGCTTTTCAGATGAGGAGCGAAACATCCTTCAAAGAAGTACAGATGACGGCTCAAGAAACCTTTTCATCCATTTCAATAGTGAATTTGTCCTGCATTGAAAAATGCATTCTTGTGGAAAATAAAACAAAATAAAATATCCGTATTGCCAGCCACCGTAATCAAGTGCTATTCCTGTCCAAATAAGTCGCTTGACATTGAGAGGGGGAAAGAACATGATGATCTTCAACAAACAAGGCACACCAGTCACAACCAATGCAGCTTTCTAATTCAATCGGCAGCAACAAGTTATTCATCACAACAATGAAAGCAAAATAGTCATACTGTTGCTTTTCTCTCACCAAAATACCAGCACGGGATTACGCAACTCCAGTCATGAGGATTCAAAAGTGAATTAAAGCATTGTGGAGCCCAAGCCGCGATCTCCATACAGCCTTTGTGCAACTCTGTACGGATGGATGGCAAATCCTCGGGGGTGTTTACCTTTAGGTGTGAGAGGCAGTTCTGCAGGAAGATATGCCAGTTGTTGAGGAAGAACTGTTTCTGACTGACGCACAGTAAGCAGGTCACCAAGGGATACAGGGCCTGGACAGACCAAAAAAAAAAAACAACAACAACACGTGTCTGTCAGAATCAACAATGCTTGCACCTTTGTTTACATTCGCGATAATAATAACAATGAACTACAGATATTATATCACATACAGTGATACCTCGGTTTACGAACCCCTTAGCTTACGAACTTTTTGGTTTACGAACGTTAAATTTATGCACATTTTATCTTGGCATACAAACTATTTTTCGGGATACACACGGAGCTGCCACAATGAGTGATGTGTCGTTCGCGAACAAGCCCATTCTCCTAACAAGAAAATGGCAGCCGAGTGTTTTGTTCCCCGAACTCAGTCTTCGGTTAAAGCCACGTGATTGGTCAAGAACGCAGCAGTGAGGGAAGGTGGTTTAAACATTTAAGAGACAGGCAGACGACAGTGAGAGAGTTTCAACTTTGATAGTTCAAAGGCAGAGTGTAGACTGCAAGGTTAAAATATCCCATCAATCAGCCTCCACAAACAACCCGTACAAGCCATGATGCAAATAGCTATCAACCCAGCTAAACAGAAAACAATTGATGAGGAACAAGGTAAAATTATAGCAGAGAAAGCACCTACAAGGGATCATTCCTCAAAATGGTGAAATAAGGTTACGTTCCTCATCAAGTGTTTAATGCTGAGGAACCCGGCCACTTCATTCCATCAAGCCATCAACGACCACCACACAGGTAAATAAAACGACTTTATTATACAGTACAGTTTATTTCTTTAATTATAATACCATGGCACACTTATTATACATAAAATAAGGTATATGTTGTGTAGTTTTAAGGCTTAGAAAATTAGAAAGTAGAAAATTATGTTTTATGGGGACCTGGGAACGGATTATTCTCATTTTAATGGTTTCCTATGGGAAATTAATTTTTGGGATCCACACTTTTCGCCTTACACACTTTGTCTGGGAACCAATTAAGTTCGTAAGCCAAAGTATCACTGTAATTTGGAGGAAATAAGGCATAGTATTAACCAAAGAGTGCTTCTTTCTGGAGCTAAGGTCAAAAGTGGTCTGGTATAGCTTCTCCACAAAGTTCTTCAGGCACGGCACGTTGACTTCATTTTTCACCGCCTGAGGACAAAGACAAAACAGATTACAGAGGTGGAGAATGGGCTCTAAATAACACTCCGAGACAGGCATTCGTATGAAGAGGCGAATTGGCTTCACTCACGGCAGCCACTGGGATGAGGATCTCCACAAAAAGACCAGCCAGCGCGTGTTTTATGTCCTTGTCTTTGACTTCCAGGAAGTATTGGGCACACTCCTGCAAAGACATGAGGTCACAGTTTTAAGGAAATAATTGGTTTGAACGTGCGGCATTCGGCCAATGAGAAAGCCCAATTTCCAACTTTCTTTCGTAAATTAGCTTATACTGAATATTATATTGAATATCAAGGATATGGCCTTGAAAAAATTATGAAAATAATAATCCATGAATGGGTAATTCACCTGCATGAACAGAAAGGACGCCTCGAAATCCTCCACGGGGTACATTTTAACCCGGAAGAACTTCATGCCCATGATGAGACTGATGATGCACTGTACGATGTAGGGACTCTGTTCTTTTTTCCGCAGCTCATCCAGTTCCGTGTTGAACTTTTTTGTCACTGCTAAAAACCTTATAAAGACATCATTAAAAAATGGTTAAAACATTATAAAATACTTGATTGATTTTGAGAGCAGGTTTGATTGTTTTGATTGATGGTAGCTTGATTTGCAATACTTTTTTTTGTTTTTAATAATAATACTATTAATACTACTACTACTACTACTACAATGACTACAACAAATACTACTCCTACTACTACTACCACCACAAATAATACTACTACTACCATAAATAATACTACTACCACAAATACTACTACTACTACTACCACAAATACTACTACTACTACCACAAATACTACTACTACTACCACAAATAATACTACTACGACAAATAATACGACTACTATTACTACAAATACTACTACCACGAATAATACTACTACTACCAAAAATACTACTACTACTACTACCAAAAATACTACTACTACTACTATTACGACTACTACAACAAATAATACGACTACTACCACAAATACTACTACTACTACCACAAATACTACTACTACTACTACCACTACTATCACAAATACTACTACTACCACAAATACTACTCCCACAAATACTGCTACTACTACGACTACAAATAATACTGCTACAACTACTATAAGTACTACTACTACTATTACTACAAATACTACTACTACTACAAATACTACTCCTACCACTACTATCAATACTACTACTACTACTAAAAATACTGTTACAACTACTATAAATACTACTATAACTACTACAAATACTACTACTAATAAAAATACTACTACTACTACAAATACTACTACGACCACTACAAATTAAAATTAATAATAATAATAATAATACTACTACTACTACTAATAACAACAACAACAACAACAATAATAATAATAATAATAATAATAATAATAATAATAAAGACTAACTTTGACTGTGTGAGAACTCCAATGACCTCTGCGTACAAATCTGCAATGATGTGCACGTTGCCTGTGTTGGGGCCACAGTATCTGCAATGAGATTAAAGTACAGTAAAGTCTCGTTATATCGATATTCAAGGGAGTCCGAGAAAATATCGATATAACCGGGACTATCGATATATCCGACCCTGTTTGCATGTAATTTTCTCCGTGCGTGCATAGAAATAGTATCGATATAACCGGGACTATCGATATATCCGATATCGATATAACGAGACTTTACTGTATCAAGTGATTTTCATCGATTGCACAATCCCCCCCCCAAAAAAATAAATAAATACATATATAAAGTATGTTTCTGCATCCTAGTAAGACCATAACTTATTATTTTGTCCGGTCTTTTTTTTTTGTCGTGAGTTGCAAGCAAAAAACGGAAGTAAATAGTGGTATGTGAGGCAGCAACGGACTTTTGACAGATGGTAAATAATTCTCCCCAAAACAAAACAGCCAGAAGTAAGCCTTTTTTTTTTTAAAGAATCATTTACTATCTGTCAAAAGTTGCCGCAACCATGGCTAGCGCTATTGACAGTATTCAAAGCATTAAACTTGAAACAATGTTGTGATTAGTGAAAGATTATTTTAGAGTCAAATCAAACAATTTTATTGATAAAGCACTTAAAAAAAACACATACAAGTGAAACAATGTGGCTTAGATGAATAAATATTGAACTCCGAACAATGACAAATACAGTAAAGTCTCGTTATATCGATATTCAAGGGAGTCCGAGAAAATATCGATATAACCGGGACTATCGATATATCCGACCCTGCGCGCATGTAATTTTCTCCGTGCGTGCATAGAAATAGTATCGATATAACCGGGACTATCGATATATCCGATATCGATATAACGAGACTTTACTGTAAAACAATGACCGTGAATCTAGTTGTTTACTTACCCCTCTTTGTGTTTAAAGTGCTTAAATGCCAAGTTTAGAACTTCATGTACTAAAGCGTCCGGCACTGGATGAAGAGGAATCTGTGACCAAAAAAAAAAAAAGAACAAATTACTCTTATTCGTCGTATTTTTTTTATTTTTTTTATCCTCACATTGCAACATTTCATGTCTTCAGGAGCAAAGCCATGGGCAAGTTGGAGCTGGTCTCCCAGGGGTACGGCTTTGGGAATGTTGCTTAAAAAAATTTGGATGTCTGCTTTGGCCACGCACCGAGGCTAGAAATGGTGGAAGTGTTGATTTACGAGGCCTCCCCTCTGTGGGTAAAGGCCTCAATCACAACAATACTGCACATTCCTTGAAACAATTAAGTTTTCATAAAAGGGAAAAGAAATTGTTCTTTGTATATGCTATTCTTTCACGAATCATGACGGATAATGCACATGGGGACACGACATGCTTTACAGTAGTCCTGTAAAGCACTAGTAACTAAAGACAGATACAGTGATACCTCAGTTTACGAACGCTTTAACTCATGAACTTTTCGCCGCATGAACATTAAATTCGCAAGAATATAGTCTTGGCTGGCGGACTAGTTTTCGGCGGACGAACCAAATCACACAGCGCCACGGTGGCAGGCGGAGTAATTTTCTTCTTTTGAGTGTGGACGTGGTTTGTTATCGAGTGGAGTACTTTTGCTATTATGGGACCGAAAACGACCCAAGCACAGGCTCGTGTTAAGCCGAAGAGGACACAAAAGAAAATTACGGTTGAGCAGAAGAAGGATATTATCGAAAAAACACAAACGAGGTGTGTGTTTTTGTGACTTAGCGTCCCGGTACGCTAAGTCGACCATTGCTATATGTGGCAAAGGGTATTTCTGTGTTGTCTAAGCAACGGTCTCGGGCAATAGAAGAGGTTGAAAAACTTTTGTAGATTAGGATTAATGAAAAGCAGCTAGCAGGGGGACAGTGTGAGTGAGGGTATAATCGCCAAAAAAGCACGGCAACTTCACTCGGATATCATCAAAAGGAAACCTGGAAGTTCGCCATCACAAAGGTAAATAAAACGACTTTATTATACAGTAGTTGATTTCTTTAATCACAATACAATAGAACATTTATTATACATAAAATAAGGTATATCTTGTGTAGTTTTAAGGCTTATTTAGTAGAAAAATATGTTTTGTAGGGACCTGGGAACGGATTATTGTCATTTCAATGGTTTCTTATGGGAAATAAATGTTTGGAAGACAAACTTTTTGCCTTTTTTGCCTTACACACACTTTCTGTAAATCAGTTTGTAAACTGAAGTATCACTAAAATCGATTACGGCAAACGAGTCACATTCCCGTAATCCTTAACGCTGTAATTTCAGAGTTGTTTGTGGCACTCTCAAAATGTCCTCCTCCACTCCAATTGAATTAGCATTATCATTAGCGGTAGCCACATTTCGGCTATCTGCGGTCATGTGATCACTAAAATGGAGGAGACTTGCTCAAGAAATGTGTCTATAATTTAGGAATAAAGCTTTTTTTTTATTAATTTAAGATAAAAAAATGATAGGAATTACGTTTGATATCATGGGGGAGATAATATGGCTGGATTTGAAAAGGTCATGTGATGCAAGGCATATTTTGGTGGCTGCAGGCAGTGAACGAGTTTCAACTAAGTACTTTTTCTACTCGTGGAAAACAAAGGAAAAATGCAAAGCGGCATTCAAAGCAGCTCACCCGTTTGAGAACTTCCACCGATACCAGGCAAAACATGAAATCTATGGCTAAATCCCTCCTCTCCAGAAGGTAGTCTTTATCTCGGTGCTGCTCATCTCTGAAAAACAAACACACAAAAAAACAACAAAGAAAGTCGTGAGAGGAGGGGAAAAAAAGTCATAAAATAAATATTTTAACATTGCATCTCACCCTTTGGACTTTGTGCTGGAACGAGGCCTGTATTCGTACGACTCGTCTTCGGTGCCGCTCTGCCGTCGGTACCAGTCGAACAGCGTACGCAGCAGGGAGGGCAAACAGTGTTCGGCTATGGAGCTCATAGAGCTTATTAACTAGAGAAAATCACAGCATGACAAAAAAAATAAATGTGTTTATAAACACAAATAATACATAGAGGTACATGGGTAAAGTCGTTAAGGTTGCACAACTGTCCATGTTTCTATGTTTCATAAATATACAGTAAAGTCTCGTTATATCGATATCGGATATATCGATAGTCCCGGTTATATCGATACTATTTCTATGCACGCACGGAGAAAATTACATGCAAACAGGGTCGGATATATCGATAGTCCCGGTTATATCGATATTTTTTCGGACTCCCTTGAATATCGATATAACGAGACTTTACTGTATAATGGAAGAAAAAAAATTAACTCATTCGTAGTAGTAGTAGTAGTATTTGTGGTGGTAGTAGTAGTAGTATTTGTGGTAGTGGTAGTCATAGTATTATTTGTGGTAGTAGTGGTAGTAGTATTAGTGTAGTAGTAGTATTTGTGGTAGTGGTAGTCATAGTATTATTTGTGGTAGTAGTGGTAGTAGTAGTATTTGTGGTAGTAGTAGTATTTGTAGTAGTAGTATTAGCATTAGTGTAGTAGTAGTATTTGTAGTAGTAGTAATATTTGTAGTAGTAGTATTTTTAGTAGTCGTAGTATTTGTGGTATTAGTAGTAGTAGTCGTAGTATTTGTGGTATTAGTAGTAGTATTTGTAGTAGTAGTATTTGTGGTGGTAGTAGTCGTAGTATTATTTGTGGTAGTAGTGGTAGTAGTATTAGTGTAGTAGTAGTATTTCTGGTAGTAGTAGGATTTGTAGTAGTAGTAGTAGTATTTGTAGTAGTAGTAGTATTGGTAGTAGTAGTATTTGTGGTAGTAGTATTTTTTAGTAGTCGTAGTATTTGTGGTATTAGTAGTAGTATTTGTAGTAGTAGTATTTGTGGTAGTAGTAATAGTATTATTTGTGGTAGTAGTGGCAGTAGTATTAGTGTAGTAGTAGTATTTGTGGTAGTAGTAGTAGTATTTGTAGTAGTAGTAGTAGTAGTAGTAGTATTAGTGTAGTAGTACTATTTGTGGTAGTAGTACTAGTATTTGTGGTGGTCGTAGTAGTAGTATTTGTGGTAGTAGTAGTAGTATTATTTGTGGTATTAGTCATAGTAGTAGTATTTGTTGTAGTAATTGTTGTAGTAGTGTTTTGCATTTGACTAAAAATATCAGTCTGCGTGTTTTGGGTATTTTAGATGCTATAAAACGTTTTTCTGATGTCAGTTAGGAAACAAAAGAATGGTGTCGGTTGTCCTTTAAAGGTCCTTGTAGGCTTCGCTGGTAGTACGAAAACTACCCAAATGTGTATTGGATGACAACAAACCCGCGACAGAACGATTCTGGACTCAAGCATGCATCGGTCAGCGGGCAAGCAGGGCGTCGTCCGTGGATGACTGCCAACTGAGTTATGCAAGCGGCACGCCCACTACTGCCCCTCGTGGCGCCAGGCAGTCACACACAAACAGACACACACACACACACACACACACACACACACGCAGCAGCGTCCAGTAGCAGATTTAGCTGTGAGGATGACACAGCGCATCCACGCGAGCTGACTTTCCCCCCTCAACCGTATATTCGCCTCATCGGCCTCGTGTTGTGAACAAAGAGCTCTGCAGCGGGCCCCCATTGTACACATGATGGCTTGCTGAATGGGCCATTGATTGGCCACAACTGAGGACGGGGGTGGGGGGGGGGGGGTTCAAATACTGCGCACAAGTGCAGTATGGAACTTGGCAATGAGGTTCTGCCCATTTTACACTGCCGCACTGACCTGGTCAAACTGTGCATCCTCCCCTCTCTGGAGGGACCGGGAAAGAGGTTTCTCCTGCGGGGAGGAAAGGATTTCAATATTAAGAGAGTGATGCAATTACTTTCGATCACAGTGTTTATGGATACAGTGATACCTTGGCTTACAAATTTAATTGGTTCGCAGAGAGAGTGTGTAAGGCGAAATGTGTGTGTCTCAAAAATTAATTTCCCATAGGAAAACATTAAAATGAGAATAATCCGTTCCCAGGTCCCCATAAAACATAATTTTCTACTTTCTAATTTTCTAAGCCTTAAAACTACACAAAATATAACTTATTGTATGTATCATAAATGTGCTATGGTATTATAATTAGAAATAAACTGTACTGTATAATAAAGTCATTTTATTTACCTTTGTGATGGTCGTTGATGGCCTGATGGAATGGAGTGCCCGGTTTCATCACCATTAAACACTTGATGAGGAACATAGCCTTCTTTCTTTCTAATTTTACCTTGTTCCTCATCAATTGTGTTCTGTTTAGCTGGATTGAAAGCTTTTGTTCATCAAGTGTACAGATGGCTTGTGCGGGATATTTGATGGGAATTTTAACCTTGCAGTCGACACTCTGCTTTTGAACTATCAAAGTTGAAACGAGTACAAATGTCACTGTTTTCTATCCATTTTGTCACTCTCTCTCTGTCGTCTGCCTGTCTCTTTAATGTTTAAACCACATTCCCTCACTGCTGCGTTCTTGACCAATCGCGTGGCTTTAACCGAAGACTGGGGGCGGGGACCAAAACAAGCAAGCTGCTATTGTCTTGTTAGGAAAACGGGCTAGTTCGCGAACGACACATCACTCATTGTGGCAGCTCCGTGTGTATCCCGAAAAATAGTTTGTATGCCAAGGTAAAATTTTCATAAATAAAATACAGTGAGACCTCAACTTACGAACTTAATTGGTTCCCAGACAGAGTGTGTAAGGTGAGAAGTGTGTATCTCCAAAAAAAAATTCCCATAGGAAACCATTAAAATGGGAATAATCCGTACCCGGGTTTCCATAAAATATACTTTTCAACTAAATAAGCCTTAAAACTACACACAACATACCTTATTCTATGTATAATAAATGTGCTATTGTATTGTAATGAAAGAAATGGTCGTTGATGGCTTATGGAAGGAGAGTCACCTTCCATAAGGACTGTTGGTAACTTAACCACTGGTGCTGTTTGGTCGTGTGCTTCCGCCGAAGATCACTCCGCCAGCCGTGGTGGGTGTGTATCATAAAAATAGTGCTTATTATAAGGTTTAATTTTCATAAATTTGACGTTTGTAAGATGAAAAGTTTGTAAGATAAGGTGTTTGTAAGTTGAGGTCTCACTGTAGTCATAAACCAAAAAAGTTCGTAAACCAAAGGGTTCGTAAACCGAGGGATCACTGTAAAGTGATTTATTTGCTAGCACTTTGTTGACATTTGCAGGTAATTTGCAAAGAATCTCATTATGCCTTTATTATTCATCTATAAAATGTGTTATTTCGACGCACTATAAACCGGTTGTGCTCATACTGTGCAACGAAGGACAACCAGTGCAGTGTGTCAAAGCATTTATTGGCACGCATAAAGCTAGCGAGCTTCCACCGACTTTTCTGAGGTCGTTAAAAGGCCACTAACCAGCGGTTCGGCCATCACCATCTCGATCTTCTTCTCGGCCAGCACGGCGAATTCGGCGAAGAGGCTTTTGATGACAAACTCCCCGGGCTTGAGCTCGGGGTCGATGGAGATGGTGGACATGGCCGCGAGGTTGTGTTTTTCCCACAGGAGGGGAGTCGCCGAGACTGGGGCGCGCCTTCTACTCACGCTGTTGCTGCTGACCGGCGCGGAAGCTGTGGGTGGAGTGGGGGAAAGGCACAGGTCAGGGGGTCAGGGAAAGATGGAGTATGCAAAATAAAAATATTGAGGGAAAAAAATAGGGAAAATTATAGACAGAGACATTTGTGGCATGAGGCTAGTAGTGTATAAAAACAATTATTTAAAAAAATGAATACTTGGTTTAATTGGAGTGTTGTCGAGATCTGTTTTTAATCATTTTTGCCGGTTTTTACTCCATATTTTTACAAGATATTATTATTATTATTATTATTATTATTATTATTATTATTACGTGCGGATCAAACCTGTGAAGATGGAGGACAATGATTCGCAGTGGCGATCCCTTGAAGGGAAAAGCTTAAAGGAAAAGAAGAAAACTATTACGTATTTTATGTATTTATTTATTTGTGTATTAATTAATTTATTTATTTGCTAGTGTACAAAAACAAAAAATGAAGACATGGTTTAATTAAAGCAGGGGTGTCAAAGTCATTTTTTTGCCGCGGGCCACATTGTAGTTATGGTTTCCTCTCGAGGGCCGTTATGAATTTGGGGAACCCATTAGAATGTTTAAATCCCTTCAAATATTACATGTAGAGCACACAGCAAATTAATGAATAACTCGTTTTCAAATCTGAAGTCAAGAATAATGACTTTTATTGTGGTTGACATCCAAAAATATGAAATTTTGGCTCAGATTTTAGCAATCATCATGGAATTTAACAAGTTTGATTTGCTTTCGCGGGCCGAAAAAAATGATGTGGCGGGCCGGATTTGGCCCGCGGGCCTTGACTTTGACACCTGTGAATTAGTGTTGTTTAGATCTGTTTATTAATGATTTCTGCCAGGTTTTACTCCATATTTTTATAATTTCTTCTTCTTATTATTATTATATATTTTATTTATGTATTTTTTATATATCTATTTATTTAGTATATACATAAAAATATTTTAAAAACAAATACATGGTCTAATTGGAGTGTTGTCTAGTTTTTAATCATGTTTGCCAGTTTTTAACTCCATATTTTTACAATGGATTATTTTGACTATTACATATTTTATTATTTATGTATGTATGTATTTATTTGTGTATTTATGTATCTGTTTATTTAATCACATTATAAACCTTTAGGTAACCATCCAATGAAATGAAATCCGACGGTCATGAATTGCTGACGAGAGCCAACGCATGCAACACGACCACAGAGAGAAGAGCAATGGCGCCCGTTCACTTTTCAAGAATGGTTTTTCTAGTGAAACACGCCACGAACACTCCGTGAAACGCAATGCCACGCAGCCAACTCACGGTCAAGACTTCGAATGGTGCATGTGAGAATTTATGTGAGGGCTGTGGTACGCAATGGCCGTGACTGTGACCAAGTGAGTTGCCGTGGGGCAACAAATGCTTCTTTAACTCATCTTGGCGTAGAATAACATGAATGATTAATAATACAACTAAACTAACACAATGAGCTATTTATGTATTTATTTATTTATTTATGTCTGTGTAAGCTCTCAGTCGTACAGGAGTGGTCCATCGATGAAAAGGTTTCTTCAGCCGTCATCTGTACTTCCTTGAAGGTGTGTGACGTTTCGCTTCTTATCCAAGAAACTTCGTCAGCAAACTAAAGTCTTACTGGTAGTTTCGGCCCTAGATATATATATACAGTAAAGTCTCGTTATATCGATATTCAAGGGAGTCCGAAAAAATATCGATATAACCGGGACTATCGATATATCCGACCCTGTTTGCATGTAATTTTCTCCGTGCGTGCATAGAAATAGTATCGATATAACCGGGACTATCGATATATCCGATATCGATATAACGAGACTTTACTGTATATACAGTAAAGTCTCGTTATATCGATATTCAAGGGAGTCCGAAAAAATATCGATATAACCGGGACTATCGATATATCCGACCCTGTTTGCATGTAATTTTCTCCGTGCGTGCAAAGAAATAGTATCGATATAACCGGGACTATCGATATATCCGATATCGATATAACGAGACTTTACTGTATATATATTGTACTGACTAAAGACTGATTGCCCCACTTCCACTGGTATCAACTCATCAGTATTACTAATCCTATGTTGCCTAAGCAGGCAACATAGGATTTATTCATAGCATTTTTTTTTTTTTTTGTTCTTTTGACTTCAAGATGGCGCCGCGAGAGTGGCTGCCTTTCCAGCAGCTCATGTATTTTGTTTTTCTACTTTCATTCCTTTGATCACTTTGCTGCTGTGAAATGTAAATTTCTCCACTGTGAGACTAATAAAGGCATATCCAATCCAATCCAATCCAATCCAGGCTATTGTATGAACAATCCAAATTGAACCTCACCCCACAATATCGGTTTAATGAAGGATTTAGCTGTTTTATGAAAAATCGCTTCTTTTACTCCCATTTCAAGCCATCTATGTTCTTTCGCTAAGATTTTAACCTCATTGTCGTCAAATGAGTGGTTGCTAGCTTTTAGGTGCATATGTACTGCCGATTGAGTACCACCAGTAACACTTTAGTTTGTTGACGAAGTTTCTTGGATAAGAAGCGAAACGTCCGACACCTTCAAAGAAGTACAGATGACGGCTGAAGAAACCTTTTCATCGATTTACAGTAAAGTCTCGTTATATCGATATCGGATATATCGATAGTCCCGGTTATATCGATACTATTTCTATGCACGCACGGAGAAAATTACATGCAAACAGGGTCGGATATATCGATAGTCCCGGTTATATCGATATTTTTTCGAACTCCCTTGAATATCGATATAACGAGACTCTACTGTATTTATTTATTTATTTATTTATTTTGGGGGAAATTGTACGTTTTATTTATTTGCATATATGCAAATAAGTGTTTAGGCAAAATAGATGGACTTTTCATAACCCGGTGTCGGAGTGTCCGAAATCTACGAGCAAGTTACATGAAAACACTTTGTTTTCCCTCTACCAAACACACCTTGTTGCTCAAGGCAAACTATGCACACAAGCTCTGCTATTCACTTAGGAAACGATTACACAACTGGAGTGACTCCACCTTGTCACAGTTAAAAATTGGAGACAAAAAAAAATATTAAATAAAAAAAAAAAACCAACTCCCAGAGGCCTGCTCACTTCCACTGTCAGGACAACCAGCAACAACAGCGCAATCACACATAGGGCTGGAATGCAGAGCTGAGAGTCATCCCCCCCCTGCACCCTTTTTTTTTTAACCAGACAAAAGACCTGCTCCTGATGTTTATGTGGCACAATAGTGCCAAATGTGTTAGTGTGTCCCAACACGCTCTGGCTGTGATGAGTTAAGACTGCTGTGAAATGTAAATTTCACCACTGCGAGACTAATAAAGGCAAATCCAATCCATTTCAATAAATCCAACGATAACAGATAATCCAGGATATATATATATATTGCTATCTATTAGCTATATGGCTAGCTACCTAGCTATTTGAGTCAGGAAACGTATTAGCTATCTGGCTGGCTCGCTATTTATTAGCTGTCTAGCTATCTATTAGCTAGCTTTCTATCCTTTTGAGTTATTCCGGGTTTATTTATGTATGTATGTATTTATTTGTGTATTTGCTGCTGGCGCGTGTGGCTGCCGCTGCTCACCCACAGAAAACTCCTGTGACTGTAAAGTGACCTTGAGAGTTTTGAAAGGCGCTTATAAATGATATATATATATATATATATATATATCATTTATATATATATATATATCATTTATATATATATCATTTATATATATATATATATATAGTTTTTTTTGGGGGGTGGGGGGTTTGTTGGTTGATGAGTAACTAGTAAATACACAAATACTGTCAGTCCGGGATGAAAGAATATACAGTATAATAATAATAATAATAATAATAATAATAATAATAATAATAATAATAATAAATTTCATTTCTAAGCGCCTTTCAAAACTCTCAAGGTCACTTTACAGTAACAGAATAAGTTTTTCCGTGGGTGAGCAGTGGCAGCCACACGCGCCAGCGTTCACACAACCCGAAATTAACTCAAATAACTAACGGTAAATTACAGTTGTATTTATTTATTGATGTATTTATTTATGTATTTATTTATGTATTTATGTATGTGTTTATGTATTTATGTATGTATTTATTTATGTAATTATTTATGTACTTATTTATGTACTTATTTATGTACTTATTTATGTACTTATTTACGTACTTATTTGTGTATTTATTTGTATATTTATTTGTGTATTTATGTGTGTATTTATATGTGCATTTATCTGTGCATTTATTTGTGTATTTATTCATGTGTTTATCTATCAATCTATTTATTTTTATCAGAGAGAGTATAACAAGAAGGTGCTGCGTTTGCCTTTTTGATTTGATGATGTGCCCTCGTTTGTTTTGGGAGGCCCAAAGAGGAACTTGGCAAGCTGAGTAGGGGACACGGTGGGTGCAGCGTGAAAGAGTGTCGAGTGGAGAATGGCCTGCTTGTTGCACTATTGATCGCAATGCAGTTTTGTTTGGGAGTTATACAGGTATGAACGAACGTCCATGGCAACGACCCTTCACTTGCGAATATCGGCGTGGCGGGGAATGTAACGTAGAGAGGTGCAACCTATAGCCGTATTTAAACAACCTCTCCGTAGGATATTTTGATTGAGCCAAAGTCATCATAAATGTTGTTTTTAAAGCATCAGAATTCACACCGTTGCTCATAGCAGCTTTGTAGGTTTATGAAAAAAAAAGGACGATCCACGTTTCACTTCCCAAAAACGTGATAGCCGCTGTTACAAATTGTTGAAGACCAACATTGATGTTACGCAGTACAAAAATGACAACGTACTACCGCCGTTATAGTAACCTAAAAATATGATGACAAACTACTGGGACTGAGGTTGCTCTGAGGCTGTAGATGTTGCACTTTGTTAGAAAGAAAATACGTGAGACTTTTTCTTTCATTGTTTTTAGGTTATTGTTGAACTTCAGCCGATTGGCTAGCGAACAGTATTAGCTTGACCTCGATCGACTCTCGCGATAATTCGGCCTGGATGGCACTCCTCACATCAGTCGCAACCATAAGCGTTTTCGAAAACGGAGTAAAGGAGAATTAAGCTTCATTTGAAATGTTATACTAAGTTAGGGGCAGCCATTTTGCCTCTGCTTGTACTTAGAGGCGGCCATTTTGCCACAGGCGGTCGACTGAATATGACAACACAGGGAAAATTTCCCCATTGCGGGACTATTAAAGTAAATAGAAATTAGATATATGCTGTTGTTAAAGTATTGTATTTGTATTGTATAAATAGCTAGTTAGCTAGCTATCTAGCTAGCTATCGATTTATTTTTTTTCTATTGAATGTTCTCCCGTTTATGACAAAATAGCAGATGGCGAATATTTTAGGTCGGACCACCCTGGACCACCATTAGATTAGATTGCAGTCGAAACACTTATCCTGTGACTGTAAATTGAGTTTTCATAGGCGTTTATAAATGACATGTATTATTATTAGTAGTATTATTAGTATTATTATTATTATCATTTGCTAGCTATTTGCTATGTATTAGCTCGGACTGGCTAGCTAGCTATCTGGCTATCTAGCTAGCGATCTATTCTCTATCTAGCTGGCTGGCTATCTAGCTAGGTATCTGTTGGCTAACGATTGCCTAGCTAGCAAGCTTTCTATCTATTTGAGTTACTTCCGGGTTGAGTGAATGCTGGCGCGGGTGGTTGCCGCTGCACAACCGCAGAAAAACTTATCCTGTGACTGTAAAGTGACCTTGAGAGATTTGGAAGGCGCTTATAAATGAAATTATTATTATTATTATTATATTAATATTATGAAGGCTTTCTGATTGTGATTCTAAAGGCTCAGCTTGCGAAAGTCACATGACCAACCCCAGAAAGGTGGTATTGTGATATCATTTTTGGTTGACAATAAGTAACAAAATGGTTTCACTTTGATCTGAAGAAAATTTTCGCCGTTTCATTCATACTACTCAATTTTTTGACACAACTTCCCCTTTAAATGTCGTTCCAGACAAGACAAAAGATCATCAGTTTCTTGTTTTTGCATTATACAGTAAAGTCTCGTTATATCGATATCGGATATATCGATAGTCCCGGTTATATCGATACTATTTCTATGCACGCACGGAGAAAATTACATGCAAACAGGGTCGGATATATCGATAGTCCCGGTTATATCGATATTTTTTCGGACTCCCTTGAATATCGATATAACGAGACTTTACTGTATTCCCATCACTGTACCAAATGTGACTCAAACCGTGACCTTAAAACCAAGGTGAGCACTCGGCAACACATGAATGGCTCTGTGTTGAGTTATTTCAAGGGAGACAGTAAATTTACACCGTTATACAAGCTAACTACTTTACATTCTGTTATTTCTCCAGCGTCATTCCATGAAATGATTCAATCAAATGTTTACAAGAATGTAAATGGTGGCGAATTTGAAATGCCGTCCCAAGATATGAACGGATGTCGTCGAATCGGGTTTCAACGTTAGGCCTGTGCTTCCTCATGGCCAATCGTTGGGTGGGGTAAATCTATACTATACTGTAGCTGCATGTTAATTACACTTTTGTGACACTGAGCTCTGCAGTAATGGCACAAAAATGATGAGTCATCACTATGCTTAAAGCTCCATCGAAAGGTCATTATTATGCCGTATATGGACGGCTACGGGGATATTAATGCTCAAAGCTACATGATCGCATATAAGCACTGATTCATAGGTATCGTAACAAAGATGACAAAATAACACTACTTGGCGCTTATGGTCCCTGATTCTGGAGTGCGCAACGGATCAAAAATATTCATCTTTGAGACTCAACAGCTCAGATTCGTGGGTAAGATTGTAAGTTTACAGCAAATCTCTGGCGGAATAAGAGGGCGAGTGTCTCCATTTGTACATAACCCACGGGCCAGATTGCGGAGCGAGTGCTTTTTTGGATTTCTTGGGAAGCTAATAACAGGGAGCGAGGAGGAAGACGGATCGATAGTCGGGAAACATTAGCTGCCCCGGAGGGGATGGAGAGCAGGGTTATAAAAGCAGGCGTGGGGTTGGGGGTAAGGGTGGGGCGGAATGAAGGGACTCAGATCTATGTTGAGTGCTCTGACAAAGTAGATTTGGGTGGTAAAACACCATGGATAGTAATTTGAGATGCAAAAACGTTTTTCTCCCTTGCAGTCAACGTCACACAATTCCAGATTCTTGGATGCCCCTAAAAAATTATCCCGACCGATTAATTATTTTTGTTTTAGTTGACATGATCTGCTCGGAAATCACCTATCTACCAATAGAGTCAAATTTGAGCATTTTCTCCTCTTCCCCTCCAAACAACCAAAAACTAGATTTTTGGATGTCTCAAAGTTGATCCTGAGGTTTGAAAAAAATAGTTATGTGATGTCAAGTTATTTCTTCTCTGTGTGCGGTCAACACAAGTTGGTCCGGTCAAGAGACTCTACGGTCATGACATCATTCTACGCAACGGCTATTAAAGAAGGTCACTGTAGCCCGGACACAAATAGATTTGCAAATGATTTCACTGAGCGTTGGTATAATGATTCTCACAAGTTATTCGCCGCAGTAAAAAAAATAAAAATACCACAAATGTGATTCCACAAAATCATTAACAAGAGAAGCAACAGTTAGTTCCAGTTCTTCTCTTAATACCAAGAACAAGAGATACTAGTCTTGTTCTTGGTATTTTCTTTTAGTCCGGCTGCCCTGTTGAGCTCTTTTGCCATTCGCAGGTGACTCTTGCGACAACATACTACAGTAAAGTCTCCTTATATCGATATTCAAGGGAGTCCGCAAAAATATCGATATAACCGGGACTATCGATATATCCGACCCTGTTTGCATGTAATTTTCTCCGTGCGTGCATAGAAATAGTATCGATATAACCGGGACTATCGATATATTCGATATCGATATAACGAGACTTTACTGTACCACTATGTTGGTATGTTTACTAATTTGTAAAATCACTTGAAATGACTTCTACTGAGCATATTTTACAAAGATTCCACCGCACATTGCTATATTTTACGTTTTAAGACTCACGCTGAATATTCAGGAAGTTCAGGAAGTTTTCGAGTTGGTGACGATTCCAGACGTGACGTCACGTCAGGAACGCCCCTGACCAAGAAAGCGACACACAATGCATTTTGGGTACTGTGTTTGGTGTGAAAACATCGTGTTGATCCGTGTTGATGGCGAAATTAGAAGGAAAACACATAAATAACGCGATTGTGAATCGTTGTGTGTTATACCAAGACTACTATTTGACACAAATTCCCAGAAGACAAATCAGCCATTTCCAACGGAGCTTGTGGCACCATCTTGTGCATTCTCTGGGACGCTACATTGGAGTCCTGATGGCTCGAATTGATCTGGAAAGACTTCTTTAATCGATTGTAAACATTTATGCGTTCCTCTTCAGAACTACTATTTGAATCATATTCATAACTGGATGAGTAACAAGAAAGCATCTTCTCCGAATCTGAAGCCATTGTTTTGATTCTTGAGCAAGGCAAGACGCCCTGGCGTGACGTCACGAACAAGGGGGCGGGACCTTCTGAAACTCGTCATTTCCGGGGTCATTTTGAAGTAGTTTTGGGACACTTTAACTCATTTTTATTGGTGTTTTGCATTTGACTAAAAATATCAGCCTGCGTGTTTTGGGTATTTTAGATGCTATAAAACGATTTTCTGATGTCAGTTAGGAAACAAAAAAAATTGTGTCGGTTGTCCTTGAAAGTGAAAGAAAGCACAAAAAGTCTGTAAACAACAATAGGGCTAAGCGTCAAGTTTGCAATGTGACAATCTAAGTCTGTATTTCCATTGGTGAGATATCGGATCTGACTACAGTTATACTTGAGTAACTCAACGCAGACTCGGGTGGCAGTAAAAAAAAAAATTAACCCGGACATCCGGATTCTAGATAACTTTTGGGACATAGCCAAGTGTACCGCCATCGTCGACTTGGGCAAACGGCGGAAAAATACTCAAATTTGGCACGATTGTCCGTGCTTGTAGATGTAGACGCTATTTTGCTACGCATCAAACATGAAGGTTTTGCTGGAGGAAGTGAGTCTCAAAGATGGGGTCAAAGGCAGCCACCTGCACGACGTGAGCCCCGACTTGGTCTAGACTGAAAATAATCAGTCATCTTGACACACCATTAGTAATCCTTACACAGGTTCCAGATTTTAAAGGCGGAATGGGAGGGAAAAGGGGGGGGGGTTCAATGCCACGCAGATAAGATTGCGGTATGTAAACACCAGGTACTCACAGCTGCTGCTCCACGACTTGAGCAGAGATTTGATGCTGATCTCAAAGAAGACCGAATCCTGCAGGCTCAGCATGGCGACGCAGACTCAAAAGTTCGGCATGGTCCAGTAAGGCACAATTTTCACACGGTTCCGCTCAATTTGATAACTCCTCTCGGAAGCCATTCGTTAAGTCAACACAAGTGACGCTACCCCCCGCAGGTAGCAGCCAAAAGTGGCATCCTGAGATGAGTGATACTAGACCCTGTGCAGAGGTATCACCAGGTCCCAAGTTTTAGAGCTAGTAAAGCAATCCACCCGAGAGATAATCCACTGACCCTTTCATGCAGGAAATGAAATAATAAACTTGCCGTTTGGAGGAGAAAAAAAAGGAAGTCAAAATAAGCACGAAAAATAGTGCAAGGGTAAAATATGTATTAACAGCGCACTGCGATATTTCCTCTCCGCTGCTCTTCCTGTGTGTGAATGTGCCAGGACTAGCCTGCTAGAACAGCCCCCCTCCACCCCTTGTCAGCTCCCCCTCGAAGCGCTTTCCCTCCCCATTCGCTCACAACGGCCTCCTCCCCTTCCCGAGCATCGTTCTTTCACACAGACCAAAAGAGAGAGAGAGAGAGAGAGAGAGCTTGTTTCGACAGTAAACAGAAAGAGTGGGTGGGCTCCATGGCAGTGATGTCATCAAAATGCTGCCGTTGTCGGAACGGCTACTGTGCGGAACGCCGTTTTAAAACCCACCCTGTGAAAAGCCCCGTCGGCCTATGAAAAGCCACTTCCTGTCAAAAACCACGTCAATAACCGATGCGTCATGGCTGACTGTTGCGGGAGGGGGAAGGAACAACGGGCGGGTCGCACCATCACAACACAACCAGCAGGGGAGACGCCTTTGGAAAAAGAAATATTTCCGACAATATGACGCTGTTTATTCCAAAATATTTCAATAGAAGACATGTCATTCGTTTTTGTGAAGCATTTTTAACAATTTTCCAGGTGTAACAAGAGGAGAGTTTTGAGTGGGTGGTCCTATCTCATGCAAATCGAGGCCCTGTTCACTTTGACTGTCAGCTTTTGATAGCGCAATATCCGTCCTTTTTAACTCATTCACTGCCAGATATGTGCAAAAATGTGTGCACTCCTGTGCCAGGGTTTTTGTCATTGTCACTTGAATTCCAGGACCCACAGAATATTGAGTTTTGAGACTACATAACACATCAAAATAAACCTTAGACTCTCTTGTTTCATCAGGAAAAAATAGTTAATTCCTAAATTATATGGGTACAATGCAATGCATACATATTGGTTTATGTATCCCGCAAGTGTAAAGTTCAATCAGAAGTAAAAACAAAAGTGCATTGCCTTAACAAAAGTGTCCTTGAGAGTTTTGAAAGGCGCTTAGAAATGTGTATTATTATTATTATTATTATTATTATTATTATTATAAGTTATATGGGTCTGGAGTTATCTGAGCTTGAAAATGGGGCAGCTGTACAAAACACAATGCAATACACACATACAGTTAAGTCTCGTTATATCGATATGGGTTATATCGATAGTACTGCTTATTACGATACTATTTCTATGAACGCAAAGAGAAAATTTACATGCCGCAGGTTCGTATATATCGATAGTCCGGTTATATCGATATTTTTTCCGACTCCCGAGAATATCGATATAACGAGTATTGGTTTATATAGTGCTTTAACCTGCAGTAAAAACGTATCCTGTGACTGTAAAGTGTCCTTGAGAGTTTTGAAAGGCGCTTATAAATGAAATATATTATTAACAACAGCTGAAAATAGAACAAAGCGCTAATGTGGAAAAAAGGGAATTGCTGAATCCTTGTGGAAAATAAAAGGCCATGTCAGCACTTTATCGGCACCCAAGCATGAAAAAACAAAACCCGAAGAAATTCAGGAATGACGCTTAACGTCATATTTTCAATTGCCGAATAAATTCGTGAATGAGTTAAGCATATTCTGATTTGGTCAGATGGTTTTTTTTAAATCTATTTTTGTCATTTAATGTTTTTTTTTTAAATCACACACACACACACACACACACACACACACACACACACACACACACACCGGTTACACACACACACACACACACACACACACACACACACATGCACACACACACACACACATCGACAGTCCCGGTTATATCGATATTTATTCGGACTATATTGAATATCGATATATATATATATATACTATATATATATATTTTTTTTCCCCCCTTCGGTTTTGCACACCATGGCGATGAAACCTTCGACATTACTCATAATATTAATAGTCCTAACCTATTCTAGTGCAGCTGTAAATTCAGAAGCAGTCTACTGGTCCCGAAAAAAAAACCCTTGTAAGCCATGCAATTAAAAGAATCAAATGGAATGTATAAGATGTCTCCCATTAGATTGTTCTGAGTGCGTTTACTGTTCAGCCACAATGCTATTAACAAGGAAGAATCGCTCTCACACACACACACACGTCACAAAGCCTACGCACACTGACGTCGCTCACAGGCCTGAGTGGTCATTTCCTTGTAATTTGACTGCGGGAATCAATAACAGCTTCTTAGTCAGTCTCGTCAGTCTAGTATTGGGGAAAGAAAGGAGAGTTCATTCCGGAGAACGGCATTCAAACGCGAGCTAATAAAACAAGTGTTTGACAATGCACGGTTTTTGATCGACATTGAACCACAATGTGTTGATTGTGGTTGTGTAATTTAACAAATTATTGTTGATTGTTTTTGCGCCACTAGCACAGATTTGTATTTTGTTAAGGATTTTAACAATACAGTGGTGTCTTTCAGATATGTGTGACCCAACATCAGCGTAAAATGGAGATAAACACTGTATGGTGGGCATGTGAAATACAATTGTCAATATTCTTTTTAAAAAATGATTTCAAAATGTTCAGATTATGTTTACTGTAAAACCATAACAATATCATTAAGGCGAACAATGATTAGGCTTTATGTGTCTGTTCCAGCTCGCTTTCTGTCTGTTGGAGTTGCTTCCGGTTTGGGTGGGCACTGGCGGGTGTGGCTGCCGCTGCTCACCCACAGAGAAACTGATCCTGTGACTGTGGAGTGACCTTGAGAGTTTTGAGGGGCGCTGATAAATGAAATGTATTATTATTATTATTATTATTATTATTATTATTATTATTAGCTAGCTAGTTATTAGCTGTCAATTAGCTAGCAGGCTAACTTTCTATCAGAGTTACTTCCGGTTTGAGTGAACGCTGGCGCATGTGGTTGCCGCTGCTCACCCACAGAAAAAAACTGATCCTGTGACTGTAAAGTGACATTAAGAGTTTTGAAAGGTGCTTAGAAATGAAATGTATTATTATTATTATTATTATTTATTATTATTATTATTATTATTATTATTATTATTATTATTATTATTATTCTCTAAGTAACAGATATTTGACCATAAAGGATGATGAAAAGTTTTCTTCAGCCAACATCTGTACTTCTTTGAAGATGTCGGACATTTCGCTCCTCATCCGAATAGCTTCGTCAGCGAACTAAAGTTGTGCTGGTAGCTCTGCTGCATTTGAGTTTAGAATGGTGACACATATGCAGCTTGGATATAAATCAATAATCAACAGGGGGTGTGAACAGTTCTGCAACTTCACTATCACAGTGTTTTCCAATAGAGTTGCATTGGAGTTGTAACGGAGTAAAAACCTAGTTCTTGTTTTTGCACAAAATGACTGTAAAGTGTCCTTGAGAGTTTTGAAAGGCGCTTATAAATGAAATGTATTATTATTATTATTATTATTATTATTAAAATCTTGCCAATTGAACAGAGGTGTGTAGACTTTTGCTATACACTGTATTGATTTAAAAGGCTTTGGAATGGACCCAGAGTACAAAAAAAAATCAAAATTTGATTCATTTTGTTGTACTTTGGAGGTATAACACTACACAAAGACGCGCGGTACTTAGCGCACTCCAGGAGTGAAGGTCTAATCTCGTTCCTGAGTGTCGGTTTAAAAGCCACGCATGTTTGACGATGAAATGCTATTTGCACGCCGTGGCTTTTCACAGTTGTTTAGTCTCGTTTGACTGCTTGCCTCAAAACAAAAGCGATTTTGTAAAGCCTAGCATAGCGTAGCATAGCATAACACGGCATACCCGCGCTGATGGGAGTCCCGCTGAGTGACGGCCGTCTTGATTTATTCGCTTGATTAATTTTCGGGGCCCGCATTCCATTTAAGACCCACCCTACCCTGCCTCGGATTTGAAGAATGCAGCTCAGGAGGGAGAACATGAAGAATGCAAGAGAATGACAGTGAAGGTGAAGTTGCCACATACTTTAGAAAGGAATTTCACTTCTTATGTCGTATTTAAGAGAGTTGCTAAATGAGCAAGCTTTTTTTGTACCTATTAGTTGTTTTGCAGTTTTTTAATTGGTTTTCAGTATCATTTATACTTCATTCTGAACACTTGCAACACCCCTGCGTAGTAAGAGTAAGGCCACTAGAACAACCTGCCTGCAGTCCATACCCGTCGCACAAAATAAATAAATAAATAAATAAATAAATAAATAAATAAATAATACATTTCATTTACAAGCGCCTTTCAAAACTCTCATTTTCCTTTTACAGTCACAGGCTATTTTTTTTTATCTGTGGGTGAGCAGCGACAGCCACACGCGCCTGCGTTCACTCAACCCGGAATAACCCAAATGGATAGAAAGTTAGTAAGCTAGCTAAAAACAGTACTTTTAATGGAAAAAGTAATGCACCTCGAAAAGTAAATGATGTTTATGGGATGCGGTAAATGGCTCCTATACAAGAAAGGAGTGTCAGCGCAGAGCGCCAATGCGTATGTGGAACTGTCGCGGCTTGGAATTGAAGCGGATTTACGTGAGATAGGAGATGTGAGACACTCTCTTCTCGTCAATGGATGCCAAGGCTTCGTCTTTGCTTTCAACATTTAGCTTGTAGCAGATGTGCACATTCCACCTTGACCTCTCTGACGCACTGGTAAAAAGGACGCTTTGATCTTTAAAATTGTGAATCACACAGACTGACAACAGGAACTACAGATCATTTATACTTAACACTGCAACACCCCTGCATAGTCACAGTGTGGCCACTAGATCAACCTGCCTGCAGTCCAGACCTGTCACACAATACAAATGTGACAATGTAGACCACAGGTGTCAAAGTCAAGGCCCGTGGGCCAAATCCGGGCCGCCACATCATTTTTTGCGGCCCGCGACAGCAAATCAAACTTGTTAAATTCCATGATGATTGCTAAAATCTGAGCCAAAATTTCTTATTTTTGGATGTCAACCACAATAAAAGTCATTATTCTTGACTTCAGATTTGAAAACGAGTTATTCATTAATTTGCTGTGTGCTCTATATGTAATATTGGAAGGGATTTAAACATTCTAATGGGTTCCCCAAATTCGGGGAAAAACGGCCCTCGAGAGGAAACCATAACTACAATGTGGCCCGCGGCAAAAAATGACTTTGACACCCCTGATTTAGACATTGTGAAGCATACAATTTGACAACGGGGACTGCAGACTGCTGAACATGTGACAAATGGACCAGAATTTTCACTGATGGATGCAGCACTTCATCACCAAACAGCCTAATAACACGTTATTGTGCAGATCGCAGCGACACACACACACACACACATCGGCGACCATAGCTTCGAAACTAAAACATCCCATAATTCATTTTCTTTAACCTCCACAGCAAAAGGCTTGAAGTTGATCCTGGTTATCGTTCAATTCAGAAAAGATGAGTAATGCCCTTTTGCAGCATACCGCCATTGTGACACGGCTAACACTCGAGCAAACACTTCCCCTCCTAAAGCAAAAATAAGGGAGACGTCATACGTGTTTGTGAGTGAACCAGAAGCATTTTAAGCGGCATTATCAGCAAAGCGGCCAGACTCGGGGAGGGAACTGTTTTGTGTAAACCCGGCTCGCTTGTTTGAGGAATGCAGAAGAGGAACCAACAACATCGTCTCTCTCTCTCTGGGAACATTTGAGCTGTGAGGTGCCGTCTTCTGGGAAAATAAATAAATAAATCTGCTTCATCAAATAACCTCATGTGAATGCACATCACTAAGGCTCGTGGTTTCGTTTAAAAAAAAAAAAAGAGGGCGCACAGTGATTGCAATTGGCAGGGCGCCATCCTTACCGCAGGCCTGATAAAACAAGGTACAGTGATACCTCGGCTTACGAACTTTTCGGTTTACGAACATTAAATTTACGAAAATGTTACCTTGGCATACGAACTTTTTTCGAACACGGAGCTGCCTCAATGAGTGATGTGTCGTTTGCGAACGAGCCCGTTCTTCTAACAAGAAAATGGCAGCCGACTGTTTTTGTCCACTATTCCCCGCCCCCGGTCTTCGGTTAAAGCCATGTCATTGGTCAAGAACGCAGCAGTGAGGGGAGGTGGTTTAAACATTAAAGAGTGAGGCAGACGACAGTGATAGAGTTTGAACTTTGATAGTTCAAAGGTAGAGTGTAGACTCCAAGGTTAAAACATCCCATCAAACAACCCGCAAAAGCCATCTGCACACTTGATGCAAAAAGCTATCAACCCAGCTAAAGAGAAAACAATTGATGAGGAACTAGATAGAATTATCGCAGAGAAAGCACCTACAGGGGATCATTCCTCAAAATGGTGAAATAAGGTTATGTTCCTCATCAAGTGTTTTATGCTGAGGAAACCGGCCACTCCATTCTATCAAGCCATCAACGACCAAAACAAAGGTAAATAAAACGACTTTATTATACAGTATCTTATTTCTTTAATTATAATACCATATCACATTTATTATACATAAAATAAGGTATATTTTGTGTAGTTTTAAGCCTTAAAAATTAGAAAGTAGAAAATTAGGTTTTATGGGGATCTGGGAACAGATTATTCTCATTTTAATGGTTTCCTATGGGAAATTAATTTTTGGGATACACACTTTTCGCCTTACACACTCTGTCTTTGGAACCAATTAAGTTTGTAATCCAAGGTACCACTTACAACATTGTACTGATAAAACAGCGTACACACATTTTTAACATTATCAGCGAACATTTGTAACATCGCGCTTGACAAGTTTGCGTTTTACAATTCTCAAATTTTGTCATTAGCATTTTTTAATTGTTGTTTGTGCACTTTACCGAAATTATTCGGGAATTGAAAAGTGTGACGTGGAACGCCATTCCTGAATTTGTTTGGATTTTGTTTTTTCTTGCATGGGGTCCCGACAAAGCGCTGGTCAGACCTCTGGCAATGTTTTATTCCATTCTACAAGGGGGCAGCATTTGCCGTTTGTCCATGTTAGCACTTTGTGACAGCTTCAGCTGTTGTTAAAGTGCTATATAAATCTATATTTATGTATTGTATAGTATTTTGTACGGACGCCCCTATTTCAAGCTCAGATAACTCCAGACCCATATAACTTAGGAATGAACTCTTTTTCTGATGAAATAAGATAGTCTGTGATTTTAATGCTGTATTCAATGTTTATGTAGTCCTAAAACTTAATATTCTGTGGGTCCTGCAATTTGAGTGAAAATGACAAAAACCCTGGCATTGGAGCAGAGTCATTTTTGCAGTTTCTCCAGTGCCACAAAAGCCTGCTAATGACACCAGTGCGCTAATACAGTAAAGTCTCGTTATATCGATATCGGATATATCGATAGTCCCGGTTATATCGATACTATTTCTATGCACGCACGGAGAAAATTACATGCAAACAGGGTCGGATATATCGATATTTTTTCGGACTCCCTTGAATATCGATATAACGAGACTTTACTGTATTTATGTAGTACGTATGTATTGCATTTTGTGCAACTGCCCCTATTTCAAGCTCAGATAACTCCAGACCCATATAGCTTAGGAATTAACTTTTTTTCTAATGAAAGAAGAGAGTCTAAGGATTCTTACGCTGCAAAGAATGTTTATGTCGTCCTAAAACTCAATATTCTGTGGCTACTGCAATTTAAGTGAAAATGACAAAAACCCTGGCACTGCAGTGGACTCACTTTTGCACATTGTCCGGCAGTGAATGAGTTAATAAACAATTTACAATGTTGTAAAACAAATTTTTAAATACCGCCACAGATCCCAATTTGTGGTATACATTTTCTACAGTGACATGAAATCCTGCTAATGACACCAGTGCGCTAATCCGAATCTAAATTCTCACACCTCACTTCAATGCGCCATCGTGGAGATTCTTTCGTTGTTGGTCATTGAGGCTGCGAGACAACACAATGCCGACACTGTTCCCAGTGGAGTCATCGACAAAAAAAGACAAACACATTTGTCATCACAAATACAAAAAAATCTCAGTGCTGCAGCTTGTCATTAAATACTCAAGTCAAATCGCGTCTTCTTTTTAAACAACAACAATTAAATGGACATCTAGTGGCAACATGTGTAGGAAGTGGGACATAATGACCGCAGTAAAGGAGCACCACTTCTTAAAAAAAAAAAAACTCAGGCTAAGCCAGTTCTGCCAAAGGGAGTGGTTGTCAGATCACAACAAGCCAAATTATCCTTTGGTATGAACACAACACGCTACCAAAGAGTCTTCAATTTAACAAAAGATCACTTTTTTCATTTTTTTTTTTTTAAATATAACTCACCCTCGCGGTCCCGGCTACGATGAGCATGCTGTAAGAAGGAGGTTTTTCGAAATCGGTGGATGTTTCCTGGATGGGGGGGGGGGGGAGGTCAAAAAAAGACAGAAAATAAGATTTAAAATCTACTCTAAAATCCACAAAAGCCTTCTGAACACACGTGATGTTTACTCATTCACTACTGTTCCCGAATTTATTTGGGAATTGAAAAGCATGTCGTAGAGCACCATTCCCAAATTTGTTCGGGTTGTGGTTTTTCTGGCGGGGCGTGCTGATAAAGCGCTGGTCAGACCTCTGGCAATGTTTTCCCTTCCACAAAGGGGCAGAATTTGCCTTTTGTCCATGTTAGCGCTATGTTATAGCTTCAGCTGTTGTTAAAGCGCTATATAAACCAATATGTATGTATTGCATTGTATTTTGACACCCACCCCCATTTCAAGCTCAGATAACTCCAGACCCGTATAATTTAGGAATTAACTCTTTTTCTGATGAAAGAGAATATAAGGTCTCTTCCGCTGAATTGAATGTTTATGTCGTCCTCAAACTCAATATTATGTGGGTCCTGCAATTTGAGTGAAAATGACTGTTGTGTTGCTTCCGGCTAGAGTGAACGCTGGTGCAAATGGCTGCCGCTGCTCACCCGCACAAAAAAATATAGATATTCTTATTCCGTGACTGTAAAGTGTCTTTGGGAGTTTTGAAAGGTGCTTAGAAATGAAATGGATTATTATTATTATTATTAGCTATCTAGCTGGCTATCCATTAGCTATCTATTACCTAGCTGGCCGGCTTTCTATCTATTTGAATTACTTCCGGGTTGAGTGAACGCTGGCGCATGTGGCTGCCGCTTCTCACCCGCAGAAAAAACGATCCTGTGACTGTAAAGTGACCTTGAGAGTTTTGAAAGGTGCTTAGAAATGAAATGGATTATTATTATTATTATTATTACAGTAAAGTCTCGTTATATCGATATCGGATATATCGATAGTCCCGGTTATATCGATACTATTTCTATGCACGCACGGAGAAAATTACATGCAAACAGGGTCGGATATATCGATAGTCCTGGTTATATCGATATTTTTTCGGACTCCCTTGAATATCGATATAATGAGACTTTACTGTATTATTATTATTATTATTATTATTATTATTATTATTATTATTATTATTATTATTATAAATGCTGTGAACAAAACAAACAGAATTGCATCTTTGCCATTTGGATTTGTGCAAACACTTAAAATAATCTTCACAGAACATTTGATTTACATTCAAGATAGGTTGAGCTTTTTTTGTTACCGACATGACAGGCCGTTCACTGTCCTAACCGCTGTCCCAGAAAGGGTTAAGTTGGAAAACCAGTCAGTCAATAAACATACCACTGGACCGCTAAAATGATTTGCAAACAAAAGATGTCATCCTGAATATATGGGGCTGGTCATTATTTGCAGAGGGTGTATGTATGGTTTTCTATCTGTTTTTGCCGGGACCAGTTCTGTTAGACAGAACTATGGTTGAATTTGGCAAGTTGGACTGAAGTTATGTCATCACGGGAGTGAGCGAGCGGCGCATATCTGGGCTGTTACTTCCTCTTCCGTGTCTGTGTCTTATCAGCATATGAAGATGAAGTATAGTCCCTCCGTTGACCTTTTTAGCTGATCAATTGCAACAGATAATAATAATAATACATTTAATTTATAAGCGCCTTTCAAATCTTTCAAGGTCACTTTATAGTCACAGGATAAGTTTTTTTTTCTGTGGGTGACCAGTGGCAGCCACACGCGCCAGCGTTCACTCAACCCAAAATAACTCAAAAAGATAGAACGCTAGCTAGCTAGCTAATAGATAGCTAGACAGCTAATAGCTAGCTAGCTAGATAGCTAATATGTTTCCTGACTCAAATAGCTAGCCAGATATATAGCTAATAGCAGTGTTTGAAATAACGTCTGCCCGGAGGCCCGGGGCATACAACTTTTACATCGGGCGTACAACTTTCAAAACGTATCGGCCCTGGTGGCCGACAACTTCTTCAAGAAAAAAAATAATTTAATTCAATAAAGCAAAAGCTACAAGCAAACCGCTACAAGCCACGTGGACTCCTCTTTCTAAGTGGCTTTCAAAACCTTCAAGTACACTTTACAGTCACAGTATAGTCCGAAGCACGAAACAGGCTTTTAATTGGCTGCCATGCCGATTATGCAAATTGCCAAACGAACGTTCGTTATTCGTTTATTATATTATATTATATTATATTATATTATATTATATTATATTATATTATATTATATTATATTATATTATAGCACATTGTCTGGCAGTGAATGAGTTAAGCACAAATACTTTGTTACGATAAGATGTTTTTATTTTTAGATTTCTCCACTTTGGGCGATTCCTTGACTTTTCCTTCCTACATGTGACGCCAGATCTTTGTCCTTTTCTACTCTTTTGTCAAAATTGTCTTCGTTTTTTGAAAGGTGCTTTTTTTTGTTACTCACATTTTTTTAAACATTCTTCCACATACAAGCGTTTGCAAAGTAATTGAGAGGCAAAACTATTTTGTGCCCAGTCTAGTTTTTTTTCCTGCTGTGCAAGGTGAACAAAATAGGTAGTATGTCGAAATAATTGACAGTAACAATTCATTTACATTGAAATAGTCTATAAAGAAATTCAATTAGTACTTTCACTCATATTTTTGTTGTTGTTGTAATTTCACATACTAATAACATTTGCCGCCTCTGCGATTGTTACTTAGTACTAAGTGACCGAGGACGACAGGATAATGACTCCAAAGAATCTTTGGCAAACATCTGAGAACCACCGATTGGAATTATGCGTTTACGCTGCTGAAATAACCACCACGCCTGAGGAAAAACAGCCGAGAGTTGGGGGGGGGGGGGGGTGTCAGAGGGACCACAGACAGAAGGAGTGGCGAGGTGCTATTTGTTATGTGTTAGCAGGTGCAGACGTACCGGGAACCCCCCGCTACCGCTATCCTTGTGATAACCTGTTACCTTGGGCTTCAGGAATTTTGTTGAAACTATGGTTGAAAACTAACAAAATGCCAATGTCTCGACACCGAATAACTGTGTACAAGACTGACAAGCAGAAGCAGTGGAAACGGGATGGTACTCTGCTCCCCCCAACCTGAGAGCAGGGACCAATCATAGCAGAGTCTGGCACCGCCACATCTGGACAGTAGGGATATACAGTAAAGTCTCGTTATATCGATATCGGATATATCGATAGTCCTGGTTATATCGATACTATTTCTATGCACGCGCGGAGAAAATTACATGCAAACAGGGTCGGATATATCGATAGTCCCGGTTATATCGATATTTTTTCGGACTCCCTTGAATATCGATATAACGAGACTTTACTGTATATATAGGGCCAACACTACCATCAAAAAAAATGTTTAGTTCGTTGACGAAGCCTCTTGGATAAGAAGCGAAACGTCCGACACCTTTAAAGAAGTACAGATGACGGCTGAAGAAACATTCGCATTTCAAAGCCATTTTCAGTCATATGTCAAAGTAACAATCGCACATGTGTACTGATCAATTACATACGATGGATCAATGACATTTACCAAATTGTGACATAGCTTGATGTAAGTCCACCTGGAATGGATGCTAGTAGTAACCCTGCAGGACTATATACAACTTTGCGTCCGATTTACGGTTAACTTCCACCAGGAGTGACAAACACCTTGAACCGAAGACTACGGTCCCGTTTACTTTCCAAAATAAGAAATTGTCAGGATCTGATGGGAGCCCATCATACCTTTGAAGTGACTTTTCCTATTTCGGACTGGCACGGCGGCGGGAGTGACAACCGGGTCACCGTCGACCGTGGCGTCTTCCTCCATTATCGTATCTCCCATGACCCATAGACCCATCCTCCTCATGCGAATGAGTTGCGGGCCGGCTTCCTGCGGTGTGGCAGTGGCGGTGACGCCTTGCTGGAGAGGAGACCCCTGAGCATTAGGCACCTGGGCTCCGCCCGGAACCAGACTCTTCAGAAAGTCCATATTGAATTTGCTGCTCATTCGCTCGGGCGTACCGTCCAGCAGTTTGTGCCACGCCATCGTCACCCCATTCTAAGGGTACGCAAGCGCAACCGGGAGCGTCCGTCCACCTTCACCAAGATAAAGACCTTGTCTGAGCCATGGGCGCTACAGTCTGTTTCAAAGGCAGGCTAGAAGCGCTCTTAAAAGTTGTCCGTCTGGACTAACGAGTCGCTGACATACTTGAACAAAGCGGAGCAACTCCCCGCACCGCCTCGCTACCTGTCGGAAAGGCAAAGAGCCGCAACATTTACTGTGGGCCGGTGATGTCATGGCAAGCGGGCACTATCAAGGGTGGGACTCGGACGTGTTCCACCAAAGATAACGCGGGTGGATCAGGCTGACCACGCCCCCGTCCGGCCTGCGTTGCTCGACCAGTCAGAAAAGACACGCCGAGGCAAAGCGTGAAAACTGACAGGCAGCGTGAGAAGTCGGAAGGCATCAAAAAGCGAGCCTGCGAGAAAGCGATAGCCCTTATCACTGCACTCAAATGCTTGGCGGCTTCCAGGCAAAACATTCAATAAAAACAAAGCTTGTGCACGTTCATCGATAAACCAGATTGACCCGCAATATAGCCAGACCAGGAAAAATAAGTTGTACTTTGACTTTTATCACATCTCACATCCTCCCCGAGTGATATGAATGGAAAAGCCACAAAATGGACCTTCCCAACTCCTAAAATAATTTTTGCAATTTACTTTTTTTAAAAAATCAGGAATATACTACTCCACAATCTACTTACAGAATAAAACAAACTACTAATATAAAGTAAATATTGACCTTGAGAGTTTTGAAAGGCGCTTAGAAATGAAATGTATTATTATTATTATTATTATTATTATTATTAGCTAGCTATTAGTGGTCTAGCTTGCTGGCTAGCTATCTAGCTAACCTAGCTAACTATCTATTAGCTATCTATTAGCTAGCTTTCTATCTATTTGAGTTACTTCCGGGTTGAGTGAATGCTGGAGCGTGTGGTTGCCGCTGCTCACCCACAGAAAAACCTATCCTGTGACTGTAAAGCGACCTTGAGAGTTTTGAAAGGCGCTTAGAAATGAAATGTTCTTATCCCGTGTCTGTAAAGTGTCCTTGAGAGTTTTGAAAGGTGGTTAGAAATAAAATGTATTATTATTATTATTGTTATTATTATTATTATTATTATTATTATTATTATTATTGTATTTTTTGATTGGATTTGCCTTTATTAGTCTCACAGTGGAGAAATTTACATTACATTACATTGTTATTATTATTATTATTATTAGTATGGGCCAAAATCTATGGCAGCAATTCATGTCATGGCCACAAGGGGCAGTGTAATGGAGTCACACAAGTGAATTTTGTGAAAATTCACAGCAAAAACGAGCGAAAAAGAAAACCGATGTTTCAACTACATCAAGTATCATATTAAATTTTTGCCTAAATTGGGGTACTCGTAAGAGGGGCCTCGACGGATCCGATATGGAAGTAATGAGACTGATGCGAGGATCTAAGAAAATGTATGAATTTTCTAATCTTCAAAAAGAAACCGATACATACTCACTTCAGTTTTAGACAAACACACACACACAAATTATTGACAAATTAAAATATAATAAACCACCGACTATCCGAGCCTGTGCAAAAAAAAATTATAAGTCACTGCATATCTGCGTCGGTGGCATCGGCTATATGCTAACACCAAGTTAACTTATTTTATATTTTTAACTCATTCGCTTCAATTCCCGAATTTATTTGGGAACCATTCCCGAATTTGTTTGGGTTTTGGTTTTTCTGCCGTGGGATGCCGATAAAGCGCTGGTCAGACCTCTGGCAATGTTTTCCCTTCCACGAGGGGGGAGCATTTGCCTCTAGTCCATGTTAGCGCTTTGTTACAGCTTAGAGCTGTTGTTAAAGCGCTATATAAATGTATTGTATTGTATTTTGTACACCCACCCCCATTCTTCCCACCCCCAAATCTTCATTTTCAAAAATTACTTATTTCCTCAAGTTTATTCCCAAGAAAAAAAATGTCAACTCCGGCGACAACCAGATGGCCAGCACCGGGTGCAATGATGGCAGCCGTCCACCGGTCTGCTCTTGTAAGCCGCTGGACAGCGAGAACAAAGACCAAGATCCCAATCAGCCCAGGAATGTGAAAGAGGAAACCCCAGGAACAATGTAGAGCGCTCCCTGTGCCGTTGTGGGTCCCCCGCCCGCCTGACTTATGCTGCTTACAATCGCGGGAGAAAACAGGAAAACTCGTGGGCTGGGACCCAGAGACTCAAGTCTGTTCTGTTCTTGTTACGGGGCTCGACGGTGGGGGCTGATACTGTACAGTCCTGATGATCACCGGGATAATGCACTTAGTTGACCTGCCGCACAGCCACAGCTGTGCTTGAAAATAGTTACATTGCCCCCTGATGGTAAAATAATGAACTTTTTGGACTAAAAAGCAGCATCCCCTCACAGGGAGACGAAATCAAAAGCAGTTTATTGATCAGTATGTGATTATATATATATTCAAGGGAGTCCGAAAAAATATCGATATAACCGGGACTATCGATATATCCGACCCTGTTTGCATGTAATTTTCTCCGTGCGTGCATAGAAATAGTATCGATATAACCGGGACTATCGATATATCCCATATCGATATAACGAGACTTTACTGTATATATATATAGTATATCGATATAACGAGACTTTACTGTATATATATATATAGTAAAGTCTCGTTATATTGATATCGGATATATCGATAGTCACGGTTATATCGATACTATTTCTATGCACGCACGGAGAAAATTACATGCAATCAGGGTCGGATATATCGATAGTCCCGGTTATATCGATAGTTTTTCGGACTCCCTTGAATATCGATATAACGAGACTTTACTGTATATATATATTTTATATATATTTACTGTATATATATATATATATATATATATATATATATATATATTTAAATTCATCCCTCCCCAAAAGTAAATTATACATTGTCTTAATACATTAATATTCAGTGGATATAAAATGTCGACACACCCCCTGTTTGAAAAACAGGTTTCTGTGAAACTAACCAAAAAAAGGGGAGAGATGATTTCTAAGTAACATGGTTGTATAAGTGTGGAATTATTTTGACTGAATAAAACTAAGCAAAAGAACAAATAAAAAAAAAATAATCCTAATTTAAAAATAACTTTCAAATATTTCAAAATTAATGGAAAAAAATCAGGGTAAAAATATGATTAAAAAAAACAGTTTACAAATAGCAAAGTAACAAATAACTGGAAATACAAATGAACAAAAATCCACCCAAAAATGAACAAAAATAAAAAGTCTAAATAAAGGTGGGAAAAATCTTGGGTGAAAAAAAAAAAATCACTAAAAAATATGACAAAAAACAGCTTTGAAATATCAAAATAACAAAGATCTAGAAATAAAAATGGACAAAAATCCATCAAAAAAACGGAAAGAAATAAAGTCACGATTAAGGGGGAAACAAATTATGGGAACAAAATCACTTCAAAAATATGACCTCAAAAAAACCGTTTTGAAATATCAAAATAAAAATGATCTGGAAATATAAATGAAAAAATCCACCCAAAAACAAATAGAAATAAAATGACTTGATTAGGGGGGAGGAAAGATGGAAAATATATCACAAAAAAAATATGACAAAAAACAGCTTTCAAATAGAAAAACAACAAAGATGTCGAAATTAAAAAAAATGAACAAAAATACACCCAAAAACGACCAAAAAAAGTCTCAATCAAGGGGGGGGGGGGGGGGTCATAGAAAAAATATGACAAAAAACGGCTTTCAAATAGTAAAATAACAAAGATCTAGAAGTAAAAATGGACACAAATACACCAAAAAACGGAAAGAAATAAAGCCACGATTAAGGGGGAAAAAATTATGGGAACAAAATCACTCCAAAAATATGACCCAAAAAAAACGCTTTGAAATATCAAAATAAAAATGATCTGGAAATATAAATGAAAAAAATCCACCCAAAAACAAATACAAATAAAATGACTTAATTAGGGGGGGGGGGAAATGGAAAAAATATCACAAAAAAATATCACAAAAAACAGCTTTCAAATAGAAAAATAAAGATCTCAAAATTAAAAAAAAATGAACAAAAATCCACCCAAAAACGACCAAAAAAAGTCTCAATCAAGGGGGGGGGGGTCATGGAAAAAAATATGACAAAAAACAGCTTTCAAATAGTAAAATAACAAAGATCTAGAAATAAAAATGGACAAAAATACACCAAAAAAACGGAAAGAAATAAAGCCACGATTAAGGGGGAAAAAATTATGGGAACAAAATCACTTCAAAAATATGACCCAAAAAAAACCGCTTTCAAATATCAAAATAAAAATGATCTGGAAATATAAATGAAAAAATCCACCCAAAAACAAATACAAATAAAATGACTTGATTAGGGGGGAGGAAAGATGGAAAATATATGACAAAAAAACATGACAAAAAAATATGACAAATAGAAAAATAACAAAGATGTCGATATTAAAAAAAATGAACAAAAATACACCCAAAAACGACCAAAAAAAAGTCTCAATCAAGGGGGGGGGGTCACGGAAACAAAATACAGTAAAGTCTCATTATATCGATATGCAAGGGAGTCCGAAAAAATATCGATATAACCGGGACTATCGATATATCCGACCCTGTTTGCATGTAATTTTCTCCGTGCGTGCATAGAAATAGTATCGATATAACCGGGACTATCGATATATCTGATATCGATATAACGAGTCTTTATTGTATGACAAAAAACGGCTTTCAAATAGTAAAATAACAAAGATCTAGAAGTAAAAACAAACAAAAATTCGCCCCTAAACTGCCCCTTTGTACTGTGGGTTTGGACTTTTCAGATGGATGAAGCAGCCGTAAGCAGCACCCCACCCCCCCAAATTCCCCTCGGTGAGCGAGAACAAGAAAGGCTATGTTCAAGTTCGAGACGAATAGACAAAGAAGTCCGGCTGGTTTGGTCACAAGCCAGAATGACAGTTGTGAGGCGACCCGCGGTGGGGAAAGAACTCATTTTTGACTCAAAAAAAAATGTGACCTGACAAGACGGGACCTTTCATCCAAATATTTTCGATTCAATCTAAAAAGTAGTACGGTGAAACCTCAACTTAACGAACTTAATCGGTTCCCAAAAACAGTGTGTAAGGCAAAAGTTTGTCTGCCGGATATTTATTTCCTATAAGAAACCATTAAAAATGAGAACAATCCGTTCCCAGCTCCCGATAAAAAATAATGTTCTACAAAATAAGCCGTAAAACTACACAAAACATACCTTTTTTATGTATAATAAATGTGCTATTGTATTGTAATTAAAGAAATAAACTGTACAGTATAATAAAGTCATACCCGAGTGAAGTTGCCGTGCTGTAAATTTTTGTTGCTATTCAAAACTGCTGTGTTACTATCCATGTATTATACTCGATGACGCGTACGGTGATGAACTGAAACATCTTTTCAAGGGACCGGATGATTTGGTTTGTTTCTCATGTCGGCCTTCTGCGCTGGGTTTTGTGTGAAAAGAACTCAGAAAGAAATACAAAACGGTCGTGGGAGAAAAGGTAACTTGGTACTTTTTTTAACAATCACGTCAAGAAAAGGAGATTAATACGAGCTATTTGTGCACAGGTTCCCACACTCCTCGCTCCGCCATCCCAAAAAAAAAAAAAAAAACGTCAACCGCGACACACGCCGCGCCGCACGACAATTTTCACACGTATAACGGACGCTGTGGCTTCTCCAAAATATGTCAGTCATATTTGTGGAAGTTCCGCTTTTTTTATGATATACAGTAAAGTCTCGTTATATCGATATCGGATATATCGATAGTCCCGGTTATATCGATACTATTTCTATGCACGCACAGAGAAAATTACATGCAAACCGGGTCGGATATATCGATAGTCCCGGTTATATCGATATTTTTTCGGACTCCCTTGAATATCGATATAACGACACTTTACTGTATATATTTTTGGCGTCACTTAACTGCTCCGCGACTGACAAACGACCAACCCGTTCTCGTGGCAACGGGGCCGCTCTGCTGTACTCTTGCTCAACTCAACTTCGGGCAGAACACCGGATTAAAACCTTCTCCCGAAGCAGCGGAATAATCTGAAGATTACCCCTGCGACATCAAGCTGTTACATAACTGATCCCCGGTGTGCTAATGTGTACTTTCCTCCCAGTTGAGCATCAGAGTTTGATTCAAAGGAGGGAAAAAAAAGTCATTACATTTAGTACGGTCATGTTAACTAGCGTATAGCCGCCAAAGGTTGAGGTCGTCCTCGCGTTGAGGTTGTTAGTTTGGCAACGATGTAACCCAAGTTTGGATTTTCAAAACAGAACGCCTCATAATTTAGCACCAAATCCTATTTTATAGATTTTTATTTTGTCATCCTCAGTCAGATTTGGAGATAGTACTTTCCATGCTTTGTCAGATTTTTATACAGTGATACCTTGTCTTACAAACCTAATTGGTTCACAGACAGAGTGTGTAAGGTGAAAAGTGTGTATACCAAAAATTAATTTCCCATAGGAAACAATTAAAATGAGAATAATCCGTTCCCAAGTACCCATCAAACATGATTTTCTACTAAAAAAGCCGTGAAACTACAAAATAAATTACCTTATTAGATGTATAATATATGTGCTATTGTGTTGTAATGAAAGAAATACTTTGCACTGTATAATAGTCATTTTATTTTATATTTGTGATGGTCTGGCTTCATGGAGTAGGGTGGGAGGAGGTCGGAATTGCTGTTTGGAAGGAGAGTCATATTCCATAAGGACTGTAATTAAAGAAATAAACTGTACAGTATAATAAAGTCATTTTATTTACCTTTGCGATGGTTGTTGATGGCTTGATGGAATGGAGTGCATTAAACATTTGATGAGGAACGTAGCCGCCTTCTTTCACCATCTTGAGGAATGATCCCTTGTAGGTGCTTTCTCTGCGATAATTTTACCTAGTTCCTCATCAATTGTGTTCTGTATAGCTGGGTTGATAGCTTTTTGCATCAAGTGTACAGATGGCTTGTGCGGGTTATTTGTGGAACCTGATTGATGGGATATTTTAACCTTGCAGTGTACACTCTTAAAAAAAATGACACTTAAATTTTACGTAAATTTTTAAAAACTTTTAAAAAAACTGCATTTTGTCAGTCTTTTGACTGTTTTTTAGACCCTAGTAATAGTTTAACTTGAACTTTTTCTCAGTGTTCTCAGAATTGTGGCTACTTTTCCAAAATGTTTTGTCATATTTTGTGTTTGTCAGCTTTTGTCTCCATTTATGTTGTTGGTTTTGCGCCATAAATGAGTGAGGCGTGTTTTTGGGAGGGTTGTAGTTTTGACATGCTTACACTGATTTTGCTGTATTTGGCAGTTTTTTGCTCTTTCTTTTTGATTGCCATAATTCTCTATTTAGCTTTGTCACAGTTTTTGTCAATTTTTCGTCCAATTTCACCTGTGCATCATTCAAAAAAACTGCATTATCAAGTAAATTCCCCATTCCCATCTTTCAGTTCAATGCATTAGCTCACAAACTGAATCCCACATACCGTGCACCAAAATTGAGCCGCAAAGAAAGGAAGTCCATATAACTGCATCACCCATCGACCCAGACACAAAACTCCCAAACAAAAATGGGTGAGAACAGGTTCTGCAGCGCGATGATATTGCGCCCAAACAACTCGAGCGGCAGCGTAGTTAAGTCGCGATCACGCTTCATATCCTGCCTAAAATAATGCCCCGTTTTCTCACGCCAGCTCACCTGTTAATCATCAATGATTACACTTCCTGCTCTGACGCGGTGACTTCAAGTTCAACCCAACAATTGAGTCACACCGTTAAGATAATAAATAAATAAATAAATAAGAATGAATAGACAAATAAATAAATAGACAAGCAAATAAATAAATAAATGAAAATTATAAAAAAAATGAATGAGTGAATGAATTAATTAACAAATTAATTAATGAACGAAAGAATGAGTAGACAAGCAAGCAAACAAATAAATAAATATAAATAAATACATAAATGGGTGGGTGGTTAAATAAATTAATTAATTAATATATAAATAAACAAACTAATAGACAGATAAATAAATACACCCATAAATAAATAGATAAATAAATAAATGGGCGGATAAATAGATGAATGGGTGGATGAATAAATAAATGTACAGGTAAATAAATAAATAAATACATAAATAAATAAATAAATGAGAATGAAGGAATGAATAGACAAGCAAGCAAATAACTAAATAAATAAATGGGTGGGTGTTTAAATAAATAAATTAATATATAAATAAACAAACTAATAGACGGATCAATAAATACCTCTATAAATAAATAAATAAATAAATAAATAAATAAATAAATAAATAAATAAATAGATAGATAGATAGATAGATAGATAGATAAATAAATGGTTGGATAAATAATGAATAAATGATGAATAAATAAATACATATGTAAATAAATAGATAGATAGATAGATAGATAGATAGATAGATAGATAGATAGATAGATAGATAGATAGATAGATAGATAGATAGATAGATAGATAGATAGATAGATAGATAGATAGATAGATAGATAGATAGATAGATAGACAGACAGGGGTGTCTCCCGGCGTCAGAATTTTTCCAGCCAAACAAAGTTTTTTTCTCTTAAAGCAAATACATGACTGAACTGCATAAAGGCGCCACCACAACTCCGAGAGGATGAAACGAAACAAGGTAAGTGGAGGGAAAAGGGGGGGGTGGAAATAGGGGGAGGGGTAAAGGGGTAAAGGTCAGTGTCACGAAAAGCGTCAGATCAATGATTAGCTCGGACTGAACCGATATGACCTATAATCTTGCTGGAGTGCAAAGCGATCGTGATGCGACGACGCCGAAGTGGCGGGAGCTCTATTTGGCTGCGACTGAGGATTGATTGTACTTGAATATTTCGTTCTTCATGACTCGTCATGAGCGTCTACTCCTGACATTAAATTAAAAAAAAGGGTGGGGGACATATCCGCTGTCATGGAAAAGTTCATATTTGAGCAAATATCGTATTAATGTTTTTTTTGTTGTACCCTTAATTGTGAATTAGAGCGTGAAGCAGAACAACCCAAAACTGACTCCAGTCCGTCTGAAGCATGAAGCCAACTGCAAGCATCTCCGCCAGTTACTCAGCTCACAATACAGTAAAGTCTCGTTATATCGATATTCAAGGGAGTCCGAAAAAATATCGATATAACCGGGACTATCGATACAGTAAAGTCTCGTTATATCGATATTCAAGGGAGTCCGAAAAATATCGATATAACCGGGACTATCGATATATCCGACCCTGTTTGCATGTAATTTTCTCCGTGCGTGCATAGAAATAGTATCGATATAACCGGGACTATCGATATATCCGATATCGATATAACGAGACTTTACTGTATTTACAACGCGGTGGGAACACATCGTTTTTATGGCGTAAAAAGTTGAGTCAACGCTAGCTAGAACTCATTCGCTGCCATTCCCAAATTGATTTGGGAATTGAAAAGTGTGACGCGGAACGCCATTCCCAAATTTTTCTTACGGGGGGTGCCGATAAAGCATTGGTCAGACCTTTGGAGATGTTTTTCCATTCCATGAGGGGGCAGCATTTCCCTTTTTTTATGTTAGCGCATTGTTCCAGCTTCCGCTGTTGTTAAAGCACTATATAAACTAATATGTATGTATTGCATTGTATTTTGGACAGCCGCCCTCATTTCAAGCTCATATAACTCCAGACCCATGTCATTTAGGAATTAACTTTTTTTTCTGATGAAAGAAACGAGTCTAAGATGTCTTACATTGCATTGAATATTTATGTCGTCCTGAACCTTCATATTCTGTTGGGTCCTGGAATTTGAATGAAAATGACAAAAACCCTGGCACTAGAGTGGACACATTTTTGCAAATCTGGCAGTGAATGAGTTCATAACATCTAAGGTGATTTTCTTCTTGACGCTCCCCAACTTACGAACAAGATATGTTTCCTCACGGTCGTTCGTAAGGTGAATTTGTTTGTAAGTTGCTTCAGTGCTATATTTTGTATGGAATGTATTTTTAAGGCTTATATAAGTATGTTTAAGGTTTATATACGTATGTTATGGCATGTATAATTAACCTGTATTGGTTTGTACTGAAAAATAAACATTTAATAAAATATATGCTCTACAAAGATATGTTCATGTAGAGAGAATACTACATATGTTATTACAGTAAAGTCTCGTTATATCGATATTCAAGGGAGTCCGAAAAAATATCGATATAACCGGGACTATCGATATATCCGACCCTGTTTGCATGTAATTTTCTCCGTGCGTGGATAGAAATAGTATCGATATAACCGGGACTATCAATATATCCGATATCGATATAACGAGACTTTACTGTATAAAAATGTTCGTGTGTACTGTTGTTCGTACCTCGAATGTTTGCAAGTAGAGGAGTGTCTTTAATGTGTGAATTGTTTTCACTGCTGAATGATAACATTCGGACGAGTGTTAGAAACCTTAAAAAAAAATGTTAAAATCTTCTTTTCCTTTCGGCTTTTCCCTTCAAAGGGTCGCCACAGCGAATCAGTATCCTCCATCTTCAGATGTTTGATTCGCATATCTGTTTTGACCAAGCTTTTACGCCGGATACCCTTTCTGACACAACCCTCTGTATTTATCCGGGCTTGGGACCGGCATAAGAAGACTCTTGTGGCTACAGTCCATACTTAGTGAAATTATGAACAAAAAAGTTATTTTTTGGTCTCACCTGACCCCAAATGTTAAAATGCCAGTTGAAAAAGCTGTTGGTAGAGATTATTTACATCATTTCCTTCGAAATAGATTCGTACAAATCCAGACACTCTGATCTTATGATCTTCTACTATACGTTTTTGTGGTGGTATTTTTCCATGTATAAAAAAAAGAGAGCAATAAAAGTTACAAAACACACACCAAAAAAAAAAAGAAAAGCAACGCAGCTGCAACTCCAACAAATGCAAAATAATAGGTCCGCCCTATCCATAATCACCACGTTTCTTTGTGAAAAACACGACGGGACGAGGAACGTAAAGGGACGTTGAGCCCATAGACATTCCTTTTATCAATTTTGTTAATCCCAAACAAGATCTTATTTGAATGCAAAAATTTGGTATTTTGTCATAATGCAACTAAATACGTCTGGTGGTCTCTTTCGCTCTGGTAAAAAAAAAGGGTGGTTTCCTCCCTAAACATCAATTATGAGCCAAAGCCACGCTCCCAACGCTTTGGGATAATCTTCCTGAGCAGGGCTCAATTATAGTTTATTTCCAGCTCTCTAACTTCAGCTCCACGCAATCCAGTGAAAGAAACAAAATATATATAAACATGTCAAGAGCTCAGCGGTTACTGTGTTTTTATTCTGCTACACATGGGATTAACTTTTACTGACCCTAAATGTGTTAGCTAGCTAGCTCAACCTTTTATCATCCATCAAATGACGTAGCAACTATTTTGACATTCGACCGCCACCTCAACAGTAATTGTTTTCCATTTCATTTCTAAGCGCCTTTCAAATCACTCAAGGTCACTTTCAGAAGTTACTCAAATAGATAGAAAGCTATCTAACTAATAGATAGCAAATAGCTAGCTAGCTAGAAAGCCAGCCTTTCATCACTTTGCTGCTATGAAATGTAAATGTCTCCACTGCGAGACTAATAAAGGCATATCCAATATCCAATCCAATAGATATACAGATAGATAGCTTGCTAGCCAGCTAGAAAGCCAGCCAGCGAGCCAGCTATATAGCTAGCTAGCCAGCTAATAAATAGTAAATAGATAGCAAATAGCTAGCTAGCTTTTAGTCCTTTTCTTCCAAACGTCAAGTAGACTCTCAGATGATCTTATTTCTCATATAATACAGTAAAGTCTCGTTATATCGATATCGGTTATATCGATAGTACCGCTTATTACGATACTACAGTAAAGTCTCGTTATATCGATAGTACCGCTTATTACGATACTATTTCTATGAACGCAAGGAGAAAATTACATGCGCGCAGGATCGGATATATCGATAGTCCGGTTATATCGATATTTTTTCGGACTCCCGAGAATATCGATATAACGAGACTTTACTGTATTTTTATCTGCTCATTGGAGGATGATTCCCCCAACTCCTGATATCTGCGTTAAATACTAATTCAGTCTTTTTTTTTTGTCTGTAGTGCCAATCAAATTCCATTTTGCATTTTCTGGATAAATTCAATCATGAGATCCAATATTTTTCGGCGTGGTGCGGGCTTCTATCATCATCATCATTATCATTATCATTATCATTATCATTATCATTATCATTATCATTATCATTATCATTATCATTATCATTATCATTATTATTATTATTTCCTTCTATTATTTTCTGCGGCTCATCTCCATCGTCGTCAAGGTTGCTTTTGCAGCAAAAAAAAGATACCTCGTCATAGTGCGGTTTAAAGAGTCGGGCAGTGGATTGGGGGCGGGGGGTGCATTATCACTTCCTGGTAGGCTGTTTTTGAGCATTTCCAAATATGGGCATGCCGACATCTTTCTGTCTTGCTACGAACTTTTTCCGCACCGATTGAGTGAAACGTGAAAAAGGGGCTGAGATCGCTCACCCAACTCCAGCTCTTGGTGTCACTTACAAGGCCACCCCCTCCCCCTCTTAACATCACCCCCAAGGACACCTATCCCTCAGGGATGCGACAGTACATACGGTATAGACACACCCCTACTGATGAACATTACAGTTATGTATAGGAACATTTTTTGTAGTAACATATGTAGTATTCTCTCCAGTTGTACATGTACATATCTCTAGAGCATATATGTTATTAAATGTTTATTTTTTAGTACAAACCAATACAGGTTACTTATAGAAGCCTAAAAGGACAACCGACGTCACTTTTTTGTTTCCTAACGTATTATAGCATCTAAAATACCCAAAACACGCAGTATGATTATTCAAATGCAAAACACCAATAAAAATGATTTAGTGTGCAAAATCTGCAAAAAATTGAGCTGCGAATTGGGAATTTTAAGAAAGTCCCGCCCCCAGTTCGTGACGTCACGCCAAGACGTCTTGCTTTGCTGGAGAATCAAAACAATGGCTTCAGATTCGAAGAATATGCTTTCTTGTTACACATCCAGTTATTGTTCAGGTTTTGTTTTTTTGTTTTTTTGTTTTTTTAAAGGGGTGGTGATAAAGCGTTGGTCAGACCCCTAGCAATGTTTTTTCCCTCCCACAAGGCTTTTTCTTTTGCCCATGTTAGCGCTTTGTTATAGCTTCAGCTGTTGTTAAATCGCTATATGAATGTATTGTATGCTATAAAAATCAATGTATTGTATTGTATTTTGTTCACCTGCCCCCATTTCAGGCTCAGATAATTCCAGACTCATAACTTAGGAATTAACTCTTTTTTTTTTCGAATGAAAGAAGAAAGTCTAAGGTTTCTTACACTGAATTGAATGTCTAAGTAGTCCAAAAACTCAATATTCTGTGGGTCCTGCAATTTGAGTGAAAATGACAAAAACTCTGGCACTGGAGTGTACACATATGCAAATTGTCTGACAGGGAATGAGTTAATCAGAATCAGAATCTGATAATTATAATTATTTTCTTGATAACGAATTATACTCGCAAGTGAAGTTACCACTACTTGGGTAAAATGTAAACAACAGGAGGTACACACAAAATGGCCTACTTTTTCTTGAATTTATTTGCTCTAAAGTGACATTGACAAACACAATTGCAGATGGCAAACTACGCCCCATGTTGAAACAGGTGACCGCGAGGTTGAATGAAGACAAACGGGCCAATGTAGCATGTGCTAAAGGGTCTTCACCAATCCAAATATTTGCTCTGTCCCGTGCGTCAACGCACTTTGCGCAGTGCAACGCCACCGTCAGCAGAAGCACGAGCTGGAGGTCACTAATTTGAGAGATACATGATGCATAAAACAAATGGCAGTAAGTGTGCGTTTTGATTTTATCCAAGCATTTTAAGACATTTTTACGCTGTGTCTGCAATGCTGACTTGGCTCGGCTAATCCATGTGGGCCAGTTTAGCTGGGTTCTCACAGTCTGGAAATTTCACAGAGCTCTTAGGTCAGTGTTTCGACACTGTGAGCTTCAATGGTTCAAGTAATGTCTCAGCGGATTAAAACAAACACACTCATTCGCGCCAACTTTCCTTCTGATAAACTTTGAAATACAGCGAAAACATGCGGTTAAACAATGAATTCAACCGACACTATTTTTTTGTTTCCTAACTGACATCAGAAAAACGTTTTGTAGCATCGAAAATACCCAAAACACGCAGGCTGATATTTTTAGTCAAATGAAAAACACCAATAAAAATGACTTCAAGTGTCCCAAAACTACTTCAAAATGACGGAAATTGCGAGTTTCAGAAGGTCCCGCCCCCTTGTTCGTGACGTCACGCCAGGACGTCTTGCCTTGCTCTAGAATCAAAACAATGGCTTCAGATTCGGAGAAGATGCTTTCTTGTGACTCATCCAGTTATGAATATGATTCAAATAGTTCTGAAGTGGAAAGCATAAATGGTTGCAATCAATTAAAGAAGTCCTTATAATAATAATACATTTCATTTATAAGCGCCTTTCAAAACTCTCAAGGACACTTTACAGTCACAGAATATTTTTTCTGCGCGTGAGCAGCGGCAGCCACGAGCGCCAGCGTTCACTCAACCCGGAAGTAACAAAGTAAAAAAAATATATAATACATCATGAGATAAGAATATTTGTCTTACAATGGTGATTCCTGATTTACGGTGGCAAAATTATGAAAGGGAGACAGTAGAAGACAAAAACTATATACATTAATATAAAATATAAATCTATTAACTCATTCACTGCCATTAGCCACAAAGGAACATAAGCCTTCTTGTGACAGTCCCACGCCCGGATAAATACAGAGGGTTGTGTCAGGAAGGCTTCCGTATCAATTCGAGCCATCAGGACACCAATGTAGCGTTCCAGAAAATGCACAATATGGCGCTCAAACTCTGTTGGAAATGGGCTGATTTGTCTGCTGGGAATTTGCGTCAAATAGTATCAAATAGTAGTCTTCGTGCAACACACAACGATTCACCATCGCGTTATTTATGTTTGCTTCTAATTTCGCTATCAACACGGAACAACACAAAGTTTTCAGACCAAATAAAATACCCAAAATGCATTGTGTGTCGCTTTCTCGGTCAGGGGCGTTCCAGACGTGACGTCACGTCAGGAATCATCACCAACTCAAAAACAAGACTTCATGAATATTCAGTGCGAGTCTTAAAACTTAAAATATATCTATATGCCTTGGAATCTTTGTAAAATGCGCTCAATAGAAGTCATTTGAAGTGATTTTACAAATTATTGATGAAACATGTCCGGAGGTGTCAGTTGTCCTTTAAATATGTTGGAAGGCACTGTTGTGAACATGTTTACGTTTTAGAAAGCAGGGTCATTTATTCCATAGCTAAACTTTTTGGGCACTGGATTTAGTACCCGCATATCCAGTGATACAATTTGCTCGTTCTACTACAATAAACTAGAGTATATACTTTGCATGGTCTGTCATATATCAAAAATATGGAATCTGTACACGAATAATTTTCCAGAAACCCATGAGGCAAAGCAAATACAGTAAAGTCTCGTTATATAGATATCGGATATATCGATAGTCCCGGTTATATCGCTATTTTTTCGGACTCCCTTGAATATCGATATAACGAGACTTTACTGTACTTCATTGTGGTAACTGAGGCTGATAATTTAACTCCCCAGAACAATCTCAACTCCATCACGGTTAGACATGTTGTAGTTTTAAAGTCTTTAACAAACAAGCCATCCGGAAAGGAAAAAAAAGAGCCAGAGGGCAACTTAAGCGTGACCTCCCCCTAGCACAAATGCCATGTTAGGCTTGTTATTCCTTCGTTGATGACATTTGACTTTTAAGTTTTTAGTGGTATGATAGTGTAGGCAATTCACAGCCGGAAGGTGATTTTAAAACGTCTACGATAGTTGAAAGATTTAACGCAGGATCCTTCCAGCAGCTTTGTTAGCCTCATGTATTGGGGCTTGGGGGGCTAATGTTAAAGAGATGCTAGGTAGCCACAACAGCCAAGTTTCAAGTGAATGTTTTAAAACACCGGAATAGGCAACGGTGTTAACCGTCTTATAAAAGGAAACTAGGGTGGACGATATGACACTTTTAACTCCTTGTTTGGCATGCTTTAAGGCTGGGTTTCACCCAGCACCATAACGACAAAGTTAGCGTGCGGTAACGTTGCATACATCACAGTGCGAATGACCACAACGTTTTTTTCCGATACAACAACGGTGTTACTTACAACTTTGTTCCTCTCTGTGTCTTCTCTTTTTCTTCTTGTCTGTGTCCTTCACTCCCCCACCGTTATATTTGAGCTATGCGGCCAAGCTCGCACACTTCATTCGCCGAACAAGCTCCAACGTCCTGGCCTTCCTCCATTGGAACGATTTACGTAGTGGTGTGATTTGTGTTTTTTTTTTCCTCTCTTCAATCTGCTTCGGTGTTGAAAGTGTCTGTCAGAGTAGCCTGTGGTCACTTCGCCCCGCCTTTCGCTGTTGTGATTGGATACATGACGGTAGCGCATACATAAAATTCAGCTTACTATTGGACTAAAATAGGCGTCAATCGAACAAAAGCAGTCTGCTGATTGGACAACGTGGTCAGGGTGAGATCCCAAGGGGTACGCTCCGTTCTAAACTGGCGTACACCGAAATGCACGAGACGGGTGGGTGCTTCGCTACATTATCACAGATAATTCAACAAGGACATAAAATACGCAAAAAGGAAGACACCCCAACTTCTGGGTAGGCAGGTGACGTTGTTTTCAGAATGAGGCACACTCAAAAGGTTTGCCAGTTTCATGATCTACAATGTCGATCATAAAACTGTGTGATGTAGATTCTACATTAAAACATTAAAAATACATGCAATTAAATAGTAATAAGCACACAATTATCACAATTCACACAATTAATTGACAATGATCAAAAATATAATCAACACATGTATCAAATAGTCCCTACAATACTTAACAAGGTGAAATAAAATGAAGAATAAGAATTATTATTTGCTATCCATTAGCTAGCTAGCTAGCTTTCTATCTACAGTAAAGTCTCGTTATATCAATATTCTCTGGAGTCCGAAAAAATATCGATATAACCGGGACTATCGATATAAATCCAAATATGATTAAAAATCATAAAATAAACCACACAATTATAACGATAATTTTCATTTGTCCATAATGGATACTGTACTTTTAAATGTATTTCATACACCACCAAAAGATACAATGAAATATGCAATGCACCAAAATTCTGACGACTGGAACGGTATTTATGGTTCAAGTGACAACATTGCCCTCTAGAGATCCTTTAGTGAAAGTGTTGTTCATTTATTTATTAGTTTATTTGTTTAACCCTCATATTATGTTAAGGGGTCAATTTTACCCGTTTCCATTTTTGTGTTGACTAAAGCACTTTTCCTTTCTTCAAAACAGTTCTAAAATATCCCAATGGGATAGAAAATATGTCGTCTTTTTTGTCAAGTATGTTTATAACATCTCAGAAACAGTTGTTGTTGATGTCACCTATTATTTGACTGTTTTGTGTGGATTTTTACATATGGGTAAAATGACCCACAAACATAATCAGTGTGATTTTTTTCAACATAATGTGGGAATTTGCAGTCTACAACTGCAATTTGACAGTCTGCGGGGTGAAAAGATAAAAACAAGATATTCTAAGCATAATAAAAAATGTCAGAAGACTGAGGTGTAGACTGTAACGGTGCCTATCTTTTGGCTATCTATTAGCTAGCTATCTTCCTATCTATTTGAGTGACTTCCGGGTTGAGTGAACGCTGGTACATGTGGCTGCCACTGCTCACCCACAAAAAAACGTATCCTGTGACTGAAAAGTGACCTTGAGTTTTTAAAGGCGCTTATAAATGAAATGTATTATTATTATTATTATTATTATTATTATTATTATTATTATTATTATTATTATTATTATTATTATTATTATTATTATTATTATTATTATATGAGGGTTAATACAGAAAAAGAGAAAATCTAAAGTGACACGTTTATTTTTTCTTTTAATCATTCTGTTGGTCCCGCCAGATCTTTTTTCTTACACTCTTCACATACATGTTGACAGGACCTATTTCCACGATTAAAGGGGCCAGACCAGGGCCCAAACGGTGGCTCGATCCCAGGGCCGAGCTCCTGGAACTTGCGCCGACAAGTCCTGACATAAGATGCTTTCCCCACAGCAAAGCCGAAGATTCCTGCAACTGAAAGTTAAAAATCTTGGGTCAAAAAAATGCTATGTCACAAAAAAAAAAAAAACAGAACAGAAGTCATGTCGCATACCTGCTAGTTTTGGAAAGGGACCAAACCGCTTTGACGTTTTCCAAATACCTACATTAAAATACAATCAATAAGTCAATTGACATTTTAACTGAGGTGTGTGTGTGTGTGTGTGTGTGTGTGTGTGTGTGTGTGTGTGTGTGTGTGTGTGTGTGTGTGTGTGTGTGTGTGTGTGTGTGTGTGTGTGTGTGTGTGTGTGTGTGTGTGTTGCGTGTGCGTGTGTGCGTTTGTATGACTAGTCTTGTGAGGACCACTAACATTTTATACCATGAGGACATTTTTGACATTTGAGAACCTTTTGGCCGGTCCTCACAAGTTTTTCATTCTAAAGGCTTCTAGAGGGTCGATATATCCATCTGTTAAAGTTTCAGAGAGGTCCTCACAAATTCACCCAAAATGATTTTTTTGGTGTGTATTTTCATTTCACTTGGATACACACACTTTTAATTCACAGTGTGTGTTTATGTGTGTGTGTGTGCGTGGTTAATGAGAGGAAAAAGTTCATACCACAAAAAGTAAAACGATATTTTAACCAAATTCACATCAGGCGTGAGGACTTTGAATGTACCCATTCAGAAACCTCACTCCTGCTGTTATTTCACTTTCAAGTCCACTTTTTTTATTTTTATTATTTGTTTTTAAAGACGTTGAAGTGGGAAATGGGGTGACACTTAGTGTACCAATGTAACACTAGTTATTCTCTAAACTTATCAGCAACTGTGGTCCTCACTCCTTATCTGGAGTTATCTGGACCTCACAAAACCATTGAAACATGAGTGTGTGTGTGTGTGTGTGTGTGTGTGTGTGTGTGTGTGTGTGTGTGTGTGTGTGTGTGCTCTCAGTTATATGTGGTTATGGGGACAAAAACCTCTTTACACAGTCACGTCCTGGGGACCATTTGACGTATGGGGACAAAAAACCTGGTCCCCATAAAGAAAACATAAAAAACGTTTCAGAAAGGGTGGTCCCCACAAGTGATGATCCAAAAAGTGGTCCCCGCAAAGCATAAAAACGCGTATGTGTGTGTGTGTGTGTGTGTGTGTGTGTGTGTGTGTGTGTGTGTGTGTGTGTGTGTGTGTGTGTGTGTGTGTGTGTGTGTGTGTGTGTGTGTGTGTGTGTGTGTGTGTGTGTGTGCTCTCATTTATATGTGGTTATGGGGACAAAAACCTCTTTACACAGTCACGTCCTGGGGACCATTTGACGTATGGGGACAAAAAACCTGGTCTCCATAAAGAAAACATAAAAAACGTTTTAGAAAGGGTGGTCCCCACAAGAGATGATCCAAAAAGTGGTCCCCGGAAAGCATAAAAAGCGTATGTGTGTGTGTGTGTGTGTGTGTGTGTGTGTGTGTGTGTGTGTGTGTGTGTGTGTGTGTGTGTGTGTGTGTGTGTGTGCATGCGTGTGTATGTCTGTGTGTGTTGACCATTGTAGATGAGAGCCCCCGTGACAGCCATGCTGCCTACAGACAGGGGAAGAGCTAAAGAAAAGGAAAACAAAGATCATGTCACTTTTAAATTGTCAATGGAAAGAAAGTTCATCATCCAAATCATACAACATATGTAAAAGACTTGAGGGTTTCATAATTGTTATATCTTATTTATACTGTGTGTACATATATATGTTTCAAGTTGATAGAATGGTAACTTTAAGCTAATGCTATCACATGGCAACTGTTCTCTGTACACGGCACTGTTTCCAGAGGCCTCCCTACAAAAGAATGTAAACATAAGTTTGACTGCAAATTGAAGGAAGACCCGGGCCCCAGTGTTTCCGTCTGGTTCCCTCTTGTGCAATCCACTCATTTGTGTGAGTTTTCTTTTGTTTTGTTTTGCAGCATACCTCTATACCAGAAGCTTTCTTGTTGACATTCTTTCCACACCTTCGTCACGTCTTCGCTAGGGATGTGTCCTTGTGAGGTGGGGCACTGAAGGCACAAAGATCGCAGTACTTTACGGCGCGAGACACTAATAGGGACCACATTGACGGGCTTTAAAAATAGTTCACCGGAGATGGGACATTGTGATTTCCGAAGAAAAATTAGGTGTGTGTTTGGCAGATAGGGAACATGCTGTTTATTGCCAAACAGCACCACTTTGTATTGAAGTAGCTTAATATTTGTTCATAATGGGGAATACCATAGACAGAATAATACACAGCATTGCTATCTCAGGTATCATCTGATCAAGCAGCACATGAAGTGCATATCAAACTATCATCCTTAGCAGTTCTCAAGAAGTAGCTCAAAAAGCTTGGTGAGCTCTACTTTACAATCTCTATATTCCTAAAAGCCACCCAAAAAAAAGGTGAAAACGAACCTTCCATGCGCCCTTTGTTGCATTTTCTTTCTTCCCAGTCACTTCCGTACTCATGTTAGAGTCGCTGAGTTTCTTTGAGTAACTTTTCACTCTGTGCCCAAACCTTTCGTCAGGACTCCTCCCTGCATTTTTATGGACACCGCCCCAACTAAGAAAACACACAAGTAAATATTTTCCAATACTAGGCTGTGGCACTATGATTGGCTGGCATAGATTCAGGGTGTACCCCGTCTTCTTCCCAAAGACGGCTGGGATAGGCTCGAGCATGCCTGCGACCTTTGTGATAAGCAAATTAGAAAATGGATGAATGAAAGGGAAGGGTCACAATGGTAACAATGGGTGATGCTAAATCGACAATTAGATTTAAAAACTTTATATATTCAAATTCCACCTCCAAACCAAACCCATCTGTTTAAAATCACATTCACATTTAGTTTAATATGCTATTTTATTATTTATAATTTTTATTTATGGTTTTACTGTTCTGGTGGTTATTGTTCCATTGTTCTTTTTGATTGTAAAGTGTCCATGGGTGCTTTGAAAGACGCTTGTAAATAAAAAGTATTATTATTATTATTATTATTATTATTATTATTATTATTATAAAATGACTGGATAAAGTTTGAAAAACAGCAGCACGGTCATCAAATTGTAGGAATGTTTTTCTGTCAATGCAGAAAAATATGGGGTTCATTTGCGGTTCTGGCTTTTCTATGTTGAGTTTGTATATTCTCCCAGTGCATGAGTGGGTTTTCTCCGGGTACTCTGGTTTCCTTCCACATTCCAGAAACATGCATGCACGTACAGACGTGCAACCACATATTGCAGCGACAATGTAGTCCTGTTGAAATTTGACAATAGATGCTTAATGTCATTACAAATATTTTAATTCAGTAATTCCAGCAGAAAAACTTATCCTGTGACTGTAAAGTGACCTTGAGAGTTTTGAAAGGCGCTTAAAACTGAATTATTATATTATTATTATTATTATTATTGTAATCCAGTAGGGGGAGTGGGAACAAAAAGTCAAAAGGCGTTCGAGAGATCTTATGTCGGCAAACGCACCACCACAACTTCGATTGAAAAGTGGTAGTGGTCACGTGAAGAAATTGACCAATTCTATTGGTCGTTGAATTGCCGACAATTCAGATTGGGGTGTAGGCGGGGCCGACCTTTTTTTCGACATAGCTCATGTGACCAATAAAAAGGGAACACAATTGGAGGTGGAAGGCACCCGGTTTTACTCACTTTTTAAACAGTTTGAATTTGACAAATTTGCCGGGGTGTTTTCAATTAGTTTCGTGAAATTAAAACTGGAATATTCAAAAATCAAGATGGACCACGCCTGTTTTGAAATCATTGACCAATTGGAAAGGGCCTTGGGCGGAGTCATGTCGATGTGATTTTTGACGAGACCGCTTAAGTGGCCAATGGAATGGGAGCATGGGCGGAAGTATTATGGAATCGCTTCCAATCACCATCCGCGCGGCGCGGCATACGGTGGCTGGCTCCGCCCATTGGCCGGTCTGCAGACTTCCCACCGACAGTTGTGTTTCCTAAAGATGCACTCTGATGCAGCCAGTAAGTAGTAGCCACTACCGGCTTTCTTGGTCACGTTACGGGGCAGAACAGAACACATTCCGAACATGAATAGAAACGCGTTCGACTCGACGACCTTTCCGTGTTTGCACAACTCTGCGATTTTCGATGAATTTCTGCTATTTTGCGTCGGCCTCTTTGTATTTGCCAGTGGGACAACAAAGGACGTGTGCAGAGTCTAAATGCACTTCAAATTCCCGTTCGACACCACACTTCTTGATTGTGTGTAATCATTTAGACGTACACGCTAACCAGTCGCATTACTTGATTACAGCCGACGTGTGTGTTTTTTTTCGAATGTGAAGCTCTTGTTTCATGCTTCTCTGCTTGGTTTGCGGTCTTTTTTTCTGTAGCTTTAAGTATTCATTGACGGGCGAACGAGTTTCGGCTCCGGGGAATTTAGTGAACGACGAAATGAACGTGGAAATGTGTCAAATGCGCGTGGAGGTTTTTAAGAGAGTGAACACTGTGACGCAGTTGAGTTATCGTCTTTCATTTAGCCCATTCGCTGCGTTTAGCCGGCCTTAGTAGCACCCAAATTGGCTTGTATGCTAATTAGGACATTCGCGCGTCGTATTTACAAAATATTTGAGTTTTTAATATGCGAAAAAAAGCTTGTAAATCAGTCGGATTGAATGTTAAGTTGGGGGGGGGGGTAGATGGCTTTGAAAGAATTGCTGGCGTTGTCGAGGTTTTTGGTAATTGTAGTTCTTTAAGGCTGTGGCCGAGCAATGCCGCCATTGGGATTCATGTCGGAAATGAACCACAAATCCCAAGCGCACATCTCGCTTTCCCTACTTTGCAAACTCCTCGCAAGTTGCGCTGTTAATTTCGGTACACAAGCTAACGCTAGACCTGCAGCCTCGCTTTTAACGATCAATTTTGACTGCCATTTGAGAACCAACCGGAAATCAAATAAATACAATTTCGAATAACGTCAAGAGTCCTCCCCCTTCGTTTCGTGTTCAAACATCACGCCGTAGCACTCTAAAGCTAAGCCGTGTAGATCTATTGACACCGCTAGCGTTAGCCGACGGACGGGATCGGGACTTTTGACGAGACGGTGACGTCACCTTCGTGCTTCTTCGTGTCTCTTCGTACTTGACTTGACTTCCATGTCCACAATTGCTTATAATAACCGTACCTCATGTCTTTTATTATTATTTCTTTTGACAGATTTTCATCTGAATTCTCACTTGACTACACTGGCCAGCATCCATAAGATCCACCACACGTTGCACAGGCTGGTAAATGCATACCACAACATGTTTTATTTGTTTTTGAAGCGTATACTTGTTTGGCTTAAAAGCATTTGGCATCTCTTCTGGCAGAACCTCACGGAAGACACTGAGCAGGAGAGCCACACGTCAGGTAAGATCGACATTATTTCCTTCACCTGAATGGAGAATTGACCTACTCCATTTTGGATTATGCAATTTTCCCATCTAATAAATTTCCTATTCTAATAAACACATCCAGAAAAAAAAAGATCATATATGAAATATGATGATCTTTTTCTATAGCTTGTTGCTCCAGAGCCATGCCCTTGAGGAAAAAGAGGAGACCCACTGCCGGAGATGACATGTCAGCGAAGAAGAGTCGCCAGGACAGGTACTATATTTTATTATTATCTCAACAACATTTAAGATAATGTCATGCTAAAAAAACTGTTGTGATTAATAGCTTTCTCATCTATTATTATTTCGATCAAAATACATAGTAGGGATGTGACAAAAACTTTCAATAATAATTCATCACAATTTTTCTAATACCATATTAAAATGCATTTAACTAGCTTTCAAATGATGTATAGATTATTGTTGTTTGACAAATAATAAGGAAATAATGGAATTTTTAATTTTCGTAATATGAAGGGATTTTCTGCCTGTAATTACACAATGAAAATCTGTGACGAGTTCTTTATTACAGTTTAAACTATCATAACTTTCTTAATTCTTGGCAGATTAACTAGTAAGGTACCATTGAAAAGCTTTTGAAATTCTAAACAAGAACAGAAAACACAAGAAAAGATTCAAAATATAAATTAGCAAATATCAACGATCGAATGCAGGCAGATTTTTGTCAGAAATCAAAAATGGCTGTCACTAAGTACTAGGAAAGAAAATTGCCAGCTCTAGAGATATATATGCTAATGCTTCTTTTTGCTTGAAACTTGGCAGTTATGGAGGAAAATATATATTCTACCACTTCTATGAGTTCTAAAAATACAACTTACTCACCTTTATAAACTAGTGTTAGCGAAGTAATTTTTTTCCCCTGTTTCTCGTTGTTGTATTCGGAAATTTCAAGAACCAGCATGGAGGGAAACGTGTGTAATACGTCATCATAAACTGCATAGCTAGGAAAATCCCATGAAAAACGAATATGTACTTCACAAAAATGCAATGATATACGACAGCGAGTACAGAGTGCGCTCGGTTCATTGGACAGAAACAATCGCGGTGGAATATAGCTCACTGTAGCATACCTATACATTGTGGTCGCTGAAAAAAATTTATTTTTTCTTAAGATTGAAAGTCATATTTTAACAGGTGATTTTATCATTTTCCAAACATATTGGAAACATTGATACTATCAGATAAAAGTTCAAGAAAATAGTTTTGCTCATAATTCACAAGTGTAAAACAAAAAAATTATACTATTAGCCTGTATGTTTTGGATTGGATGTACAGTGATACCTCGGCTTATGAACTTAATTGGTTCCCATAGTGTGTAAGGCGAAAAGAGTGTATCCCAAAAATTAATTTCCCATAGGAAACCATTAAAATGAGAATAATCTGTTCTCAGGTCCCCATAAAACATAATTTTCTAATTTTGTAAGCCTTAAAACTACACAAAATATACCTTATTTTATGTATAATAAATGTGCTATGGTATTATAATTAAAGCAATAAATTGTACTGGATAATAAAGTCGTTTTATTTACCGTTGTGATGGTCGTTGATGGCTTGATGGAATGGAGTGGCCAGTTTCATCAGCATTAAACACTTGATGAGGAACGTAACCTTCTTCTTTCATCATCTTGAGGAATGAGCCCTTGTAGGTGCTTTCTTATCTAGTCGCGAACGACACATCATTCATTGAGGCAGCTCCGTGTACGAAAAAAAGTTTGTATGCCAAGGTAAAATTGTCATAAATTTAACATTCGTAAACCGAAAAGTTCGTAAGCCAAGGGGTTCGTAAACCGAGGTATCACTGTACCTTTATTTTTGTCGCAGTGGAGAAATTTACATTTCACAGGAGCAAAGTTATGAAAGGAAGAGGAAAGGAAAGAAATGAAAATGAAATATTAGCAGGAAAAAATTGCATCCAAATACATAACGCAAAACATTACAATCTAAAATACATAAGAAAAAAATGTGTTGAAGTACCAAAATATTTGACGTGAACAAAACAGATAAAAAACATATACCAGAACAAATAACTGCATTTGATTGATTTAATTTTTTGCTCCTGCAATTTTTGATCAAATAACTTGATCCGTTCTTTGTGCCCTTCTAGAAAAATCGACTCTCCACTCATTCGTGAGGAGGAAACCTTTTCGAATAAGAGATGCTTGGAGTGGTTCTATGAATATGCGGGTGAGCAGATATTTTCTCGTTTGAAATCGCTTTGTTTTGTTAGTGTCATGTGTGATAGTAATAGTAATAGTAACAGGAACAGTAATAGTAATAGTAATATTAGTAATAATAGTGATGATAATAGTGATGACAATAGTGATGATAATAGTGATATAATGATGATGATAATAATGATGATGATAATAATAATAATGATGATAATAGTCATGAGAATAGTAATGATAATAGTAAGAGTAAGAGTAGTAGTAGTAATAGTAGTAGTAATAGTTGTAGTACTAATAGTAATAGTAAGAGTAATAATGGTAGTAGTAATAGTTGTAGTATTAGTTGTAGTAGTTGTAGTAGTAGTAATTGTAATAGTAATAGTTTTAGTAATAATAGTAAGAGTAATAATAGTAGTGAAGGTAGTAGTAATAATAGTAGTAGTATTAGTTGTAGTAGTAGTTGTAGTAGTAGTAATTGTAGTAGTAATTGTAATAGTAATAGTTTTAGTAATAATAGTAGTGAAGGTAGTAGTAACAATAGTAGTAGTAATAGTTGTAGTATTAGTTGTAGTTATAGTTGTAGTAGTAGTTGTACTCGTAGTTGTACTAGTAGTTGTACTAATAGTTGTAGTCGTAGTAGTAGTAAATGTAGTAGTAGTAATTGTAGTAGGAATTGTAATTGTAGTAGTAATGGTAGTAGTAATAGTAATTGTAGTAGTAATAGTAGCAGTAATAGTAGGAGTAGTAGTTGTAATCGTAGTAATAATAGTAATAATAGTAATACATATCATTTATAAGCACCTTTCAAAACCCTCAAGGACACTTTCTGCTCGTTTCTTGACAGGCTGCGACGACGTGGTGGGACCAGAGGGGATGGAAAAGTTCTGCGAGGACATTGGAGTGGAACCTGAGAATGTAAGATGTCTAATTTTGGCAACCAAGCAATTTTGGGATTTTTTTTTACTGGTGCAGGTGTCAAAATGAACAAACCATGAATCAATGAAAAGGTTTCTTCAGCCGTCATTTGTACTTCTTTGAATGTGTTGAATGTTTCGGGCCTCATCTGAAAAGCTTCGTCAGAACACTAAACCTGTGCTGGTAGCTCTGGTCCTCCCTAATGGACAGAGGTGGCAGAGCCAGACCTCTGCTTTAATAGGTCCCTGCTCTAAGGTTGTGGAGGAGAGCCACCTCTGTCCATTCGGGATAGATAGAGGGCCAGAGCTACCAGCACAACTTTAGTTCGCTGACCAAGCTTTTCGGATGAGGAGCGAAAAGTCAGACACCTTCAAAGACATACAGATGACGGCTGAAGAAACCTTTTCATCGATGGACCACTCCTGTACGAGTGAGAGCTTACACAAACGACTAATCAGAATCAGAATCATCTTTATTGCCAAGTATGTAGAACACACAAGGAATTTGCTTCCGGTAGAACACACTGCACTAGTATCATCATCAAAAAGTTGCAAAGGGGCACTATACAGTTCTAATTGAGTTAGTGTTTAAAGAGTTAATGGCTTGGGGGAAGAAGCTGTTTAATATTAATACATTTCATTTTTAAGCGCCTTTCAAAACTCTCAAGGACACTTTACAGTCACAGGATATTTTTTCTGCGGGTGAGCAGCGGCAGCCAAACACGCGCTAGCTTTCACTCAACCCGGAAGTAACAAAGTAAAAAAAAAAAAAATACTTTAAATGTCTGCTGGATTTGGTGCGCCTGGATCGGTAGCGCCTGCCTGAGGGAAGTAGCTGGAAAAGGTGGTGGGCAGGGTGCGGAGGGTTCAGTAGGATTTTCCGCGCCCTTGTTTGTTTGTTCAATCATTAAATTATCCTAAAAGTACTTTGGCAATCAGTGAATTGAATGAGGAATTGTTTTTATTTATTTTTTAAGATTTTTTTTTAATGATAACCAAAAAAAACCCTAAAGGTCAGATTTATATTTTGTGTGTTGCAGGTGGTGATGCTAGTGCTAGCATGGAAACTAGACGCTCAGAGCATGGGCTATTTTACACTGCAGGAGTGGCTGAAGGGCATGGGCTCATTGCAGTACGTATGCCATCTTTTTTTTTTTTTTTGGGGGGGGGGGGGGGGGGGGGGGTTTTATGGTTATGGTCTGGATTTCCATCATCACTTGCTCTTTCCAGGTGCGACTCAACGGAGCGGCTAAGGAACTCATTGGACTTTCTGAGGTCCGTTCTAAACGACAGCACCAGCTTTAAACTCATTTACCGATACGCCTTTGACTTTGCCAGGGTGAGTCTGCTGGAAGTGAAATCAGTGCGTGTGTGCATGTGTGGAGCTATGCTATGGAAATAGGAGCAGTGCTTTAGCACAAATTTCTGGAATTTTGGTACCAACTATGTTGAAGTACAGTGAGACCTCAACTTACGAACTTAATTGGTTCCCAGACAGAATGTGTAAGGTTAAAAGTGTGTATCTCAAAAAAAAAATTCCCATAGGAAACCATTAAAATGGGAATAATCCGTTCCCGGGTTTCCATAAAATATACTTTTCAACTAAATAAGCCTTAAAACTACACACAACATACCTTATTCTATGTATAATAAATGCAATTGTATTGTAATGAAAGAAATACACTGCATTGTATCATAAAGTCACTATTTACATTTGTGATGGTCATTTATGGCTTGATGGAATGGCGTTGGAGGTCAAAGGGAATTGCTGTTTGGAAAGAGAGGCGCATTACATGACGACTAATTAAAGAAATAAACTGTGCTGTAAAATAAAGTTTTATTTACCTTTTTGATGGTCTGATGGCTTATGGAAGGAGAGTCACCTTCCATAAGGACTGTTGATATGTTAACCTCTGGTGCTGTTTGGTCGTGTGCTTCCGCCGAAGATCACTCCGCCAGCCGTGGTGGGTGTGTATTATGAAAATAGTGCTTATTATAAGGTTTAATTTTGAGAAATTTGACGTTTGTAAGACAAAAAGTTTGTAAGTTGAGGTGTTTGTCAGTTGAGGTCTCACTGTATCTAAGAGTAGTTCCATTGCAAAAAATAGTGTTATCATACAATGTTTTGAAATTTATATCAATTTGTATTTTAAATGTTGATCGCTCTGGGCCATTTCTGGTTAACTGGCTGTCTGTTAGCTATCTATTAGCTAGCTAGCTAGCTAGCTTTTTATTTATTTGAGTTATCCCGGGTTGAGTGAACGTTGGCGCGTGTGGCTGCCGCTACTCAACCACAGAAAAACTGATCCACTGACTGTAAAGTGACCTTGAGAGTTTTGAAAGGCGCTTACAAATGAAATTTATTATTATTATTATTATTATTATTATTATTATTATTATGGAATTGAGTACAAAAATAATCTTATGTATGCGTTTGTGCGCATACCCTATTGCAGGAGAAGGATCAGAGGAGTTTGGACTTGAACACGGCTAAGTGCATGCTGGGGCTTTTGTTGGGAAAGACGTGGCCTCTCTTTCCTGTCTTCAATCAATTTCTAGAGGTAAGGAGAGTCACCTGTTGACAGCCGTAGAGGAATTAACTCATTCTCTGCCATTCCCGAATGTATTCGGAAATTGAAAATACAACAATACCTCGGTTTACGAACCAATTGGCTGCCGAATATTTTGGTTTATGAACGTTAAATTTATGAAAAGTAGACTAATAATTTGGGTAAAAAGCGACGATTGTGATGCAATTGTGCTCCTGTTTGATTCCCTCAGCAATCAAAGTACAAAGTAGTCAACAAAGACCAGTGGTGCAACGTGTTGGAGTTTAGCCGGACAATCAACCTGGACCTCAGCAACTACGACGAGGATGGAGCCTGTAAGTTGAACGTGACCAATCTGGGGTAGTGGGACGGGTGTAAGTGAATTCCCTCTCAGGCAAATTGGCTAAGGAACCCAAAGAGATAATGTCGTCACGTGCAGGGCAGTTTGTGACGGTATATCCTGGCGTGATGTCACGAACAAGGGGGCGGGACTTTCTGAATCTCACCATTTCTGAGCTGATTTTGTGGCAGTTTTGGGACACATTATAGGACAACCGACATCTCCGGACATAATTTGTAAAATGGCTTCAAATGACTTCTACTGAACGTATTTTATAAAGATTCCACCACATATATAGCTATATTTTACGTTTTAAGACTCGCGCTGAATATTCAGGAAGTCTTGTTTTTGAGTTGGTGACGAGTCCGTAGGTGACGTCACTGAAGGAACGCCCCTGACCGAAAAAACGACACATTGTAGCAGTCCTGCCATCACGTCAATGTATTTTGCTGTACTTGTTTGGTCTGAAAACCTCGTGTTGCACCAAAAAGCCGCCAGAAGAGGGCGACCAAGTTCCATGGAAGGAATTTATCAGCCTGTGGAAACGGGCTGATTAATTCCTCACAGGAGCTTGGGCGCCATTTTCTGCCTCTTTTTGGGTGATACATTTCCCCCCAATGTTGCCTCAAAATGGCACGGAATAAATTCTTTAATCGATTGCAAACATGTATGCTTTCCTCTTCAGAACTATTTGAATCATATTCATAACTGGATGTGTAACAAGAAAGCATATTCTCCGAATCTGAAGCCATTGTTTTGATTCTCCTGCAATGCAAGACGTCTTGGCGTGACGTCACGAACTGGGGGCGGGACTTTCTGAAAATGCCCAATTTGCAGCTCAATTTTTTGCAGATTTTGGACACTTTAAGTCAGGGGTGTTAAAGTCATTTTTTGCCGCGGGCCACATTGTAGTTATGGTTTCCTCTCGAGGGCCGTTATGAATTTGGGGAACCCATTAGAATGTTTAAATCCCTTCCAATATTACATATAGAGCACACAGCAAATTAATGAATAACTCGTTTTCAAATCTGAAGTCAAGAATAATGACTTTTATTGTGGTTGACATCCAAAAATATGAAATTTTGGCTCAGATTTTCGCAATCATCATGGAATTTAACAAGTTTGATTTGCTTTCGCGGGCCGAAAAAAATGATGTGGCGGGCCGGATTTGGCCCGCGGGCCTTGACTTTGACACCTGTGCTTTAAGTCATTTTTATTGGTGTTTTGCATTTAACTAAAAATATACTGTGTGTTTTGGGTATTTTAGATGCTAGAAAACGTTTTTCTGATGTCAGTTAGGAAACAAAAAAATGGTGCCGGTTGTCCTTTTAAAAAAAAGGCAAACTTCATGTCGTACTTTGCCAAATGAATGGCTGGCTGATCATATCGATTTATGCTCCTCGAGGCCCAACTCCAACCAAAACTCTTTCTTCTCTCCCACCAGGGCCTGTCTTGTTGGACGAGTTTGTGGAATGGTACAAGGAAAGACAAATGTCCTAGCGACAACCGCAAACTATATATACATCTATTAAATCATAAGCCAACATCAGAAATACTGTGACGACCGCAACAATGAGAATCAACAACAGACAAACAAGCCACGGGTGGGAAATGGGTATCTTGGTGAGTGCACGTTTCCAATTTCGCTTCAGTTGGCTTACCCCCCCCCCCCCCCACCTCCTCTCTACTTGACCATATTCCACCAGAAAGTGGGAGAAGTCAAAAGGGGAGTCTTTAAAAAAATGAGCAAAATGGTGGGCACGTTTGTGCTGCCTGTGGTGTTTACTTGATTAGTGCCAGTCATTTTTCCCCCCTTTTTTTTGTTTTTTATTTAGCACCAAAAACCACATTGCTGCTAATTCCATTTGAAGTGGGCCAGAAAGCCCCTCCCCTCACCCCTTTCCTCAGCATTTCTCGGTCCTCACACCGGATCAATGGATGCATCCACTTAGCTGTGCCTCAAACTTGACCACACACGTTAGATAAACGGATGTACATATGTGTAAAAATCGGGAGTCTGTTTGACGTCAAACCCCCACGTGTGGTTCAGTCTTCTCTTTTTCGTCCGATAGTTTCAGGTAGCATCTCTCCCATCACCCCCCCACACCCCCCTGCAGAGTATTGAAATGAGTATTTTTAGCGCCACCTATGGTATAGGTCGGAATTGTACAATAGCCCTCTGCTGTTTTTTTTTTGTACACATTTCTGTGTTTGGCTGTGCTGTGATGCTGACTCGTCCAAATTATTTTAATATTTGCATGCAGATCCCGTCAGAGCCATTTTTTTTTTGGTTGGGTTGTTTTTTTTTTCTGTACAGAAATTTGTGTAAATGTTTTGTGCTTAGATTATTTTTTTTGGGTGGAGGTGGCGGGGGGGTATTCACCATCTTTATTGTTTAGTTTCCCGACGGGAACTCATGATTGTGTTTTAACCTGATGTTAAGACCTGGGGGGAAACAACAGGTGTAAACTCGTGGTGGAACAAGCGTTCCCTCATGTTGACGACACGTGAAAAAGCTTGCGTGGCGTCCATTTTTTTATTTTTATTTTTTCCAGCAGTGCATCCGTTGACCTGGCGTGCAATTGACACCACCACTGCTTTCACTATAAGTGAAATAGACACCAAGCGGTTATGTATAGATTTAATTCATGTTCTCATATGATCTTGTGACAACGCAGGAAAGTGAACGTGCTTGTCCCAACTGTATATATGTACGTAAAACTATGTGTCTATATGTCGGTTTTCACTATAACCAATGTCTATAATAATGAAATAAAAAGGGTTTATTAACTTAACTCAATTTGGCTTGTTTGGAGCACTTTATTTTAAACCCCAACAAAAGTTGAATCTGGAAAATAAAGATAAAAACATTTGAGAATTATGTGGGGGGGGAAATAGACATAAATAGGAAGCACTGCATTGTAACAATACAGACAGTCCCTGACTTATAAACATTGGAGTTACGAACAACGGTACAAACGAACATTTTTGCGGGTACAGCGTAGCCAATGAGTTCAGGCCCCGATCCCCCGAGCTCGCTAACGATTTGCTGCGTAGAGTATGCGGGCGGGGAGGAAATCTCTCTTCCCAGTTGACGCTGCAGGAGGACGCGATGCATAACAAAAAGTAATGGCTGCTAGAATGTCATTCACTAATGACGTGCCAGCAGCTTCAGTAATGGCTTACCGAAGACCCAAGGATATACAGTAAAGTCCCGTTATATCGATATCGGATATATCGATAGTCCCGGTTATATCGATACTATTTCTATGCACGCACGGAGAAAATTACATGCAAACAGGGTCGGATATATCGATAGTACCGGTTATATCGATATTTTTTCGGACTCCCTTGAATATCGATATAACGAGACTTTACTGTATGTCGTCGTACTACAGTAGGTGTTAATTTATTTTACGACTGTATTTTCCTGACTTAAACATACATTCCATACAAAATATAGCACTGAAGCAACTTACGAACAAAATCACCTTACGTACGACTTCTCAGAACAACGTATCTCGTTCGTAAGGTGGGGAGGTTCTGTACCCACTTGGATTTACATTACACTGGATTGAACATTGAAATAGTGTTTCCAAATGTTTAGTGAGCCAAAGCACACTTTAGATAAGAAATTCCATGGCCAACAGATGATTTTTTGTTATACAAAGTTATTATGTGGATGAAAACAGGTGGAATGTACATTCTCTCATCAAGTGAAAGAACTTTTCATTGTTCAGCGCGTCTGTTTTTATAAGTGTCTGAGATATGACAGTCTATGCTTTAATTGTGTATTAAGTCACAAGTGTTGACTAAGCATACAACAGCATGAAACTTTTAAATATGATAACTTCTTATTCTGTCTAATCTCTATCAAATAGTCAAGAGAAATTGGATATTTACCGTAAGGTCCATATGGCAAATATTCCAAAATATTCCTAACGCTGATTTGCAGAAATAATGCAAACAATGTCTACAATAATTCACAATTCAGGAACATTGATTCCCCCTTGGGACTAAAGCTTATAAAAATATATGACCAATAATCATAACATGTACATATACATTAATCAGAAAACAAATCACAATGATGTTTGTCTGACAATCAAATAGCTGACAGAGCTACTTTTAAAACAGTTTTAAAAGTCTTTTATTTATTTTTTGGGTAGTGAAATTTAAACTTGACTAATGCTTGGGATATAAGAGGTTTTGGAATTCCGCATTAACTCCACGGCCTCATCTGGCAAGGGCGTTGTCGGAACAGGAGGTGGAATCTCCTGACTCTGAAGCGCATGCGTTCTGTAGCGCAGGATGTCTTCTCCGATGCTCGTTGAGGTATAAGAGACGAGGTCTTCTGTTCTCTTCTTCTTGGAATTCTCAGAATTGCCACTTGGCTGAAAATATTTCACTTTTTCATCCTCCTTGTCCCATGTTTGTCTCTCATCCGACATGGCTTTCAAGGCGTTAAGTCCTTTCCTTTCCCTGTTATCTGATGCACCCTTCCACATGTCATCGGTGCCGAATGATGAAAAGGAATTGCCGCTTCGGTGAAGAGATCTTTCCACGGTTGTGCTCCTGTCTTCCTGTGCGACCTCTATAGCGAGGGACCCATCTTGAGTTTTTGGGAGCCCTCCAAGTGGAGATGGTAGGCTTGGATCTGGATGTTTGTAGGGTTCAGACAGGCGGGTCCTTAGTCCTGTCCATCGTATTGCAGCCGGTAGGCTCTCCGTCGAGTTCCTGAAAGGTCTGGGGGCAAGAGATGGGATCTGGTACCTGCCACTGTATGAGGAACCACTTTGTGTTGTCTTTAGTTTCAGATCTGATGAATCCCTTGTGAGGGGAGTATCCTCCCCAGAGCCTGGACTGGGAATGGTTTTCGGGGCTTCATACAAGGTTTGCTTTCTAACTGTATAAGGTCTGGCACTATAGGAGTAAGAATATAGTTCCCTTCTGGATGACGTAAAATCTCCAGATCTTGAATTAGCAATCGTGTTTGGGGCAAGAGATGGTACTTGATATCTGGTACTTTGAGAGGAACCATGTAGTGGAGTCATTCCATCAGTGTGTTTATCCCCGGCGGCGGTATTATTTAGTAGAGACGAAGGTTTGATAATTAAACGTCGGTATTGTAGCGGTGAGTCGCTAGCTTGTGCAACCTCGCCCGTTTCGTTTTCACTATTGTTGGAGGAAGGCTGCCTTGTCACAGTGGCAACTTGCGACGTCTCCGTTGTCTGTTGTGTCTCGACAATCCGAGTAGCATACGAAGAAGAAAGCCTGAGATCATGACTCTTTCCTCTCCATTGTGAATCATCTGTGGAGTCTGCTTCATTCTCACTGGTGCTTGATGAATCCAGACCTTGTTTTAGAGTAGTAGGAGCCTTTAGATCCAAGTACCTCCTTATACGTGGCAGACCTAGTACGCTTGGATTTCCTTCACTTGTCGGAACCGCTGCTGGTTGATCGGGGTCTTCGTGATCTTCGGTAGCGGTTAGAGGTGATTCTGTGCGTGTGCTTCCTTGCCAGGCGAATTCTGTGTAATTTTGTTTTGTTTGATCGGGATCACTTTTACTGAGAGGCAACACAGGTGCATGCGATGTAATTTCAAGACGCTTTCTGAAGCGAGAGAACCCAAGATGCATGTTGGCCCATCGCGACTGAAGCTCTGAGTTTATCTCTGGGGTTGCATTGCTGGGTTTGTCACTTGCGGTCTCCGGCACAATTACATATTTTTCTAATTTAATATTAGACTCTTTTTGGGGACTGCGAGGGATAACAATCGCAGGAGATTTAATGGAACTCTTGTCTGCCACTTTTGACGAGGCTTTTTCATCTTGGTTCTCTTCGTCACTGTCACTTATGGAACTATTTGATTTGGAATGACGATCCTCAAGAGAAATTTGATCAGCAGCCAGTTCTTGTTGCAGAAATGACGTTTTGATATCCAAACGTCTGCTGACACCCAAAAATACCCGGGGCAGTTCTTGCGTCTCCGTCGCATCAGCAATAGTAGCATCTTGTTCATCATCAGCATGTGCTGATTTAATGTCCAAGCGCCACCTAACACGATTATCTCTACCAAGGTCCACATAGGGCCATGGTGTTACTCCAGGAGATTCAACATGGCGTGATCCTACCATGGTATTGCTGTTAGAAATCCCAACAGGAGGCGGCAATGAGGCTTTAATGTCCAGACGCCTTTTGAGTCGGAGATTACTTCCAACATTTGTTTCTTGGTCCTGGCTTGTGGTGTGCAAAGTTAAGACTGTTGACTTGCCATCACTGTCATCATCAAGCCCATGCTGCGATGTTCCAGTGTACTGGTTTATTTCATCTTCAATGGTAGCGGAGGTGGAGGCTGGCACTTTGAAATGTAGATGTTTGGCAGTATCAAGTGTCGGGTGTTCTGTTTCCAAGACATCCTGATTGGAGGGTTCAGTTGAAGACCTTCCCCTGTGAGTCTCATAGTACCGTTGGCCTCGTACATCCACAAATGTATCTTTCTCACTGTTGCTACCAGAGGTCAAAGCTGGTGATGGAGCTCTAAATTCTAAACGCCTCTTGATTCGGAAAGAATCGTCAAGGTCAGGCAATGACCAAAGTTGATCATTCCCAGGATTTGACAGTCCTGCAATGGCATCCTGAGCTATATTTGTGCTCCCTTGTTCTTGTTTCATGGTGATGGATGACCCAGAGACTGGTGACAGCACTTGGAAATTTAAACGCCTTTTAATTCGGAAAGAATCCAGAAGGTCAAGTGAAGGCCAAGATGATTTTGACTGAGAATGTAGTCTTGGTGATACTTTTATGGGAAGCTGAGCTTTTCGAGTCCCAAGGTCCTGTTTTATAATGTGATCAGCGATGTCATACTGATGGTCACTTTTGGACAAAGAATCTGAATGTGGTGCGTTGATGTTTAGACGCCTCTTAATTCGGAAAGAATTATCAAGATCAAGCATGGGCCATGTCGACTGTAGTCCATAGCTTACTGCTTGAGGGGGATAACTAGTTATTTTGGTTGTGCTTTGGCCCTGTGTTTTGGTGTAGTACATCGTTTCATCTTCGCTTTCACAACTGGATGTGAAATCTGAAGTTGGTAGTGGTGTTTTGAAATCTAAACGTCTCTTTATCCGGAAGGAATCCTTAAAATCAAGTGAAGGCCAAGGTACATCTGGGTCATAACTTGGTGAAGGAGGACCTTTAATGGGATACCTGATTGCGGTTGTGACCTCCTTCTTCTGTTTTGTGGTTTGAAGTGTCATTTCATTCTCGCTGTTGCTGCCAGATGTTGAATGTGAAGTTGGTGACTTCACTTTGATATTTAGATGCCGTCTAATTCGGAAAATACCATCAAAATCAACAATGGGCCAAGTTGCTTGTGGCTGGTAACTTGTTGTTGGAGGTGCTTTCGTCGGGTATGATGTTACATTTCTGATTCCTTGTTCTTGTTTTGTGACTTCGACATGCCGAATTGTTTCATTTTCACTCTCGCTGCTGGAAGCAGAGTTAGAAGTTGGTGACTGTGTTTTGATGTCTAGACGCCTCTTAATTCCAAAAGAATTCTCAAGATTAATTGAGGGCCAAGTTACTTGTGGGTTATAACAGGCTGTTTTAATTGGGTACGGGTTTAGTTTTGTGATCACTTTCTCCTGTTTTGTGACATCATGATTTGTTTCATTCTCACTGTCACTGCTTGATGATCCAAATGACGTTGATGACGGTGTTTTGACATTTAGACGCCTCTTAATTCCGAAAGAATTTTCGAGATGAATTGCTGGCCAAATAGCTTGTGGGTCATAACTTAATGTTGGAGGCCTTTTCGTTGGGGAACTACTTACTTTTGTACTATCTTGCTCTAGTTCTGTGATGTGATTGGTCATATCTTGTTCATGGTCGCTGTTGGGTGAAGCATCTACAGTTGGTGATGTTGCTTCGACATTGAGTCTCCTCTTAATTCTGAAAGAGTCCTCAAGATTAAGACGAGGCCAGGGTGCATGTGGGTCATAATTTGGTGTTGGTGATTCATTCAAGGAGTATCTAGTTACTTGAGTGAGTCTTTGCTCATGTTTTGTGATGTGATGAATTGTTTCATGCTCACTGTCGCTGCTTGATGGCGATTCGGAAGGTGGGAGTGCTTTGACGTTGAGACGCCGCTTGATTCTGAACGACTTCTCCAGATCAATTGAAGACCAAGGTGAATTTGGGTAATAACTTGATATTGAAGATGCTTCAATGGGGTATGTAGTTACTTTTATAGTTTCTCGTTCTTTTTTAATGTAATTAGTCACTTCATTGTCACTTTCGCTGTCCGATGATGCATCGAAAGTTGGTAATAACGCCTTGACATCGAGTCTCCTCTTAATTCGGAATGAATCTGCAAGATTCAAAGTGGGCCATGGTGCATCTCGATTATAATTTGGTGTTGGTGATTCTTTCAAGGAATACCTAGTGACTTGAATGGGTCTTTGTTCATGTTTTGTGATGTGATGAATTGTTTCATGCTCACTGTCGCTACTGGACGATGAGGGTGAAGGTGTTGGAGGTCCCTTGACATTTAGACGCCTTTTGGTTCTGAAAGAATCTTCAAGATCAATTGTAGGCCATTGTCTGTCTGTGGAATAGCTTGGTGTTGATGGTGTTTTTGTGGAGGACGTGGTTACTTTAAGAAGTCTTTGTTCCTGTTTGGTGATGTCATGATATGTTCCATAATGTCTGTTTCTAATGGATGATGAATCTGAAGGTGGCGAAAGTACTTTGACGTTGAGGCGCCTCTTGATTCTGGAAGAATCCTCAAGATCAATTGAGGGCCAAGGTGATTGTGGGTCATAATTTAGTGTTGGAGATGCTTTAGTGGGGTACGTCGTCACAGTTCTTTTTTCTTGTTCCGGTTTTATAATGTAATCAGACACTACATCATCACTGTTGTTCTCGCTGTCAGATGATGCATTTAAAGTTTTTGACGTTCCTTTGACATCTAGTCTCCTCTTAATTCGGAATGAGTCCGCTAGATTAAGAGTGGGCCAGGGTGCATGTAGGTCGTAATTTGGCATTGGTGATTCTTTCAAGGAGTACCTCGTGACCTGAGTGGGTCTTTGCTCATGTTTTGTGATGTGATGAATTGTTTCATGCTCACTGTCACTACTGGACGATGACTCCAAAGGTGTTGGGGGTCCCTTGACATTGAGGCGCCTCTTAATTCTGAAAGAATCCTCAAGATCAATTGAGGGCCACGGTGATTGTGGGTCATAATTAGGTGTTTGAGTTGCTTTAGCGGGGTACATAGTCACAATTCTGTTTTCTTGTTCTGGTTTTGTGATGTAATGAGACACCACATCATCATTGTCGCACTCGCTGTCAGATGATGCATTTAATGTTGTTGACGTTCCTTTGACATCTAGTCTCCTCTTAATTCGGAATGAATCCGCTAGATTAAGAGTGGGCCAGGGTGCGCGTAGGTCATAATTTGGCGTTGGTGATTCTTTAGAGGAGTATCTAGTTACACTATTGGTTCTTTGCTCCTGTTTTGTGATGTGTTGAATTGTTTCATCCTCAGTGTCGCTGGTTGATGATGAATGAGAATATGGTGGAAGTGCTTTGACGTTGAGATGCCTTTTGATTTTGAACGATTCCTGCAGATCAATTGAAGGCCAAGGTGATTCTTGGTCATAACTTGTTATTGAAGTTGCTTGAATGGGGTACCTAGTTACCTTTCTGGTTACTTCATCTAGGTTTGTGATGTAATTAGATACATCATTGCTCTCACCGTCGGACGATGCAAATAAAGTTGGTGATGATGCTTTGACATCTAGTCTTCTCTTAATTCGGAACGAATCAACTAGATCAAGAGTGGGCCAGGGTGCATGTGGGTCATAATTTTGTGTTGGTGACTCTTTCGAGGAGTACCTAGTTACGTGAGTGGGTCTTTGTTCATGTTTTGTAATGTGATTAATTGTTTCAGGCTCACTGTCGCTACTGGACGATGAATTAGAAAATGATGGAGGTCCTATGACATTAAGACGCCTATTGATTCTAAAACAATCCTGAAGATCAATTGTAGGCCAGCTTCCATGTTGGGAGTAGTTTGGTGTTGTTGATGCTTTAGTGGAAGACCTGGTTATATTAGTGAGTCCTTTTTCCTGTTTGGTGATGTCATAAGTTGTTCCATAATTTCTGTTTGTAATAGATGATGAATCTGAAAGTGGAGAAAGTACTTTGGCGTTTAGGCGCCTCTTGATTCTGAAACAATCCTCAAGATTAATTGAGGGCCACGGTGATTGTGGGTCATAATTTGGTGTTGGGGGTGCTTTAGCTTTAATGGGGTGCCTGGTTACTTTTCTGGTTTCTTGTTCTGGTTTTCTGATGTAATTAGTCACTACCTCATCGCTGTCTCTGCCGGATGGTTCATCTAATGTTGACTTTGATTTGACATCTAGCCTTCTCTTAATTCTGAATGAATCCCCGAGATTAAGAGTGGGCCAGGCTGCATGTGGGTCAAAATTTGGTGTTGATGATGTTTTAGTGGGGTACCTAGTTACTTTAGTGTCTCCTTGCACATTTTTTGTGACGTGGTGCCTTGTTTCATGCTCACTGTCACTGCTGGACAATGATTCGGAAGGTGGCGAAATTACTTTGACATTGAGACGCCTCTTGATTCTAAAAGAATCCTCAAGATCAATCGAGTGCCACAGTATTTGTGGGTCATAAATTGGTGTTGGCGGTGGTTTAGTGGGATACCCAATTACCTTTTTGGCTCCTTGTTCACTCTTTGTAATGTGATGCCCTATTTCATGCTCAGTGTCACGGATGAATGACAAATCTGACGGTGGTGGAGGTGCTCTGGCTTTGCGATGCCTCTTGATACTGAAAGGGTCCTCAAGATTAATTGAAGGCTCAGATGACTTCGCGTTGTGACTTTGTGTTGGAGTGGCTTTATTCGTCACATTTAGAGTCTCTTGGTCCTGTTTTTGAGTGTAGTATATTGTTTTATTTTCTCTGTTACTGCTGGACATTGAGTCCAAAATTGGTGACAGTGGTTTGACATCGAGACACCTCTTAATTCTGAAAGAATCCTTAAGATCAATTGAAGGCCAAGGTGCTTGGAGGCCGTATTTTGGTGAGACTTTAGATGGAGACTGTAACATACCCGTCCTTTGGTCCTCACTGTCACTACTCGAGGAATAACCAGGCAGTGTTGACTTTACATTTGGATGCCTTTCAATGCGAGGAATCTGCTGAAGGTCGATAGTAGGCCACCTTGTCTCTTTCCCAAGGCGAATGTCTCCATCTCGAATACTTGCTCTGTCAAGCTTTTGTGGTGGCTCTGACAGGTGAATCGATCCATCCATTGGGTCAGTGCTGGGCGTGGAATCTGATCTTAGTAACTGTGCTTCCACATCTGAATATCTCTGGACTGAGATGGTGTGGTCAAGATCAAGGACAGGTGTTGGAGCTACAGTTACTGGTTGCTTTGTTTCTTCACTATCACTGCTGGATAAATAAGTTGAAGGTTCCACTCCCTCTGTGACCACTGTCCCTGTCCTGGACTTTTTGCTGAAGCCTGTAGTTTGGACATCATCTTCACACACTTTAATATCCAAACGTCTCTGGACGTGCACAGAGTGCTCAAGGTCGACTGCGGGCCACCAAAGTTCTGTGTCCCGATCCAGGCTAAGTTCATATCCACTAGCAGATTTCACATCAGTCACTGTCTTGGAGACTTTGGTTTTAGCGTACTCCCTCCTCACGTGCTCCTCTTCCTGCGGATCTGGGTTGACAGTGTATTCTGAAAGTTCGTCATCGCTCATATATGAACTGGAGTTGGATGAGTCCTTCCTGTTCAGCCTTGGCATAATTTGTCTGGTGTAGTTATAGGAATCTACAGGGCTGCTGGTTTTCTGAGATGTGCTGCGGTCACTGAACTCGAACTGTTCTTCATCATCATCTGGTTCCTCTGCTAAAATGTTGCTATTGTTTTGGTGCGAAATGGGCTCAGAGGCAAATCCTGGAATTGGAGGTAATTCTATTGAGTTCTGCTGAACAGTGTCCACTTCTTTTTGGTCCTTATCAGGCACTGAGGAATCAGACATACTTTCCCTCCCCTTGGTATTTTTGCCCGAAAAACCTCTTGGATCCTCTAAACTCCTTCCCTCTGGACTTTTCCCACTTGCTGAATCTTCATCTGTGACCATTTCACATTCAGCCACTGTACCGTTGGCTTTTGTTTCACTTTCCTTTTGACATTTAACATCTTCTTGGAAGTCCACTGTGCTGAATGTGACTCTCCTTTCCCTGTGAGGCCGCAACTCTTCTGGGTCCTCGCCCTCATAGTAGGCCTCATTGTCGTATTGTCTCACCTCAGGTGATGAGATAGAGTTCGATATTTTCTTTTTGGTGATCCTCTTCCAGAGGATGTCAATGTAAGGTCTGAGGACAACTCCCAGGATGAAGGCGACCAAAAAAGTGATGAACACAGACAAACACACGGCTAACGTCAAATCGGACTGTGTCACGGTTTGCCGTGTTTCAACACCTGTGATTCTTTCAGTTACACTACGAGCTTTTCTACTCGTCCCTGCAATCTGGAGGTGAAAGACAGACACCGCCCGGTAGTCCTTGGACAAACACACATAAAGACCAGTGTTTTTCTCTGTTATGGCACTGACGAGGAGACCAGATTGAGGTTGGTTCGCAGGTGCCAAACCAGTGGGTGTCCGCCATAATCCGCCTATGAATAAAACAAGTTTTTATTCAGTTTCCGACGGTATGGAGGTTTTGTTTAGTTGTTACCTTTTGTAGCGCAGGACAACAGCACCTGGGAACCTCTATGGACTGTCAAGTCTTGGTGGAGCTTTGACTCCTCTTCAGCACTCCAACAGTTCAGATCATCGTCCTCCAGTTGGAGAATATTCGTGCCGGCGAGAACGGGCGGTGAAGCGCAAACCCAATCCGAGGATCCTGAGCCTCTGCTCCTGTCTAATGCTATCCATCTTTTTATGCTACGCATATTGCAGTCACAGCGCCACCTGTTTCCAGCCAGGTGAACATCCGCCCCGATGGTGTGTAGAGAGAGGTAGGTTGAAGGGCTGAGGGTAGTCAACATGTTGAAGCTCACGTTGAGGATCTGCCATAAGGCAAATATCGGTGAAATAGCAGCTTTAACAAGACGTGTGAATAAGATCAACACTAGAACTTATACATTGTTTCCTGGTTTGTCAAATTTTGTTTCCATCTTGTGCCTGAACTGGATTAAATGGCTCAAAAGTGTTATTTATTTTTACAAACTACACAAGTAGGAATGTGCATATGAATGCTAATGGTGACTGATAATCAGAGTACTGTGCAAATGCAAGATTTAATATTAAGATACTGGCTGAAATCAATACCTTAGATGCGATACTACTCTGATACTATCGATTGTATTATGTATTTATTTACCTTGAGGTGTCGTAAATGTCGGAAGGCGTCCGTGTGCAAACTGCTGATGAGATTGTGTTGTAGGTGAAGCTCTCTCAGTCTTCGCAGGTTGTCAAGTTCTCCAAGCTGGATGGTGGTAATCTTGTTGAAGGACAGGTGCAGGATCTCCAAGGACTGCAAAGCACTCAACCCTTTTGTACACAGCAGATTGTGAAGGAGGGAAGACTCATCATTAGAAGCACAAACTCCACCAGTGTACTGGATTTTGCTAGTTTTTTGGGGGGAAATTACTATTTGGAGGAGTGGTGATTACCACTAAGGAGGAAACAACTTATCCAGTGGGGTGGATTTTATTTTCAGGTCTTCCAAAAACAGTCAATCCATTTATTTTATATATATATATATATATATATATATATATATATATATATATATATATATATATATATATATATATATATATATATATATATATATATACACAGTGGTATCTTGGTTTACGAAATCCTTGGCTTACGAACATTGCAGTTTCCGAACGTTAAATTTATGAAAATTTAACCTTGGCATACAAACTATTTTTTGGGATACACACGGAGCGCCACAATGAGTGATGCGTCATTCGCGAACGAGCCCGTTCTCCAAACAAGAAAATGGCAACCGACTTGTTTTTGTCCCCTACTCCCCGCCCCCAGTCTTCGGTTAAAGCCACGTGAATGGTAAAGAACGCAGCAGTGAGGGGGAGGGGAGGTTTAAACGTTAGATAGGCAGACGACAGAGAGAGAGAGAAAATGGATAGAAAACACTGAAATTTGGAATCGTTTCAACTTTGATAGTTCAAAGGCAGAGTGTAGACTGCAAGGTTAAAATATCCCATCAATCAGGCTCCACAAATAACCGCACAAGCCATCTGTACACTTGATGCAAAAAGCTATCAACACAGAACACAATTGATGAGGAACTAGGTAAAATTATCGCAGAGAAAGCACGGCAACTTCACTCGAATATCGTCAAGAGGCAACCTGGAAGTTCGTCATCCATTGATGATTTCAAGGCTAGCTACGGATGGTTCGAGAATATTAAGCGCCGTACAGGGATCCATAGTGTCATTCGTCATGGTGAGGCAGCCAGTTCTGACGGTAAAGCTGCCGAAGCCTACAAGGGATCATTCCTCAAGATGGTGAAAGAAGAAGGCTACGTTCCTCATCAAGTGTTTAATGCTGATGAAACCGGCCACTCCATTCCATCAAGCCACCAACGACCATCACAAAGGTAAATAAAATGACTTTATTATACTGTAGAGTTTATTTCTTTAATTACAGTCCTTATGGAATGTGACTCTCCTTCCAAACAGCAATTCGTTCCCTCCGACCTCCTCCCACCGCATTCCATCAAGCCATCAACGACCATCAAAAATGTAAATAAAATGACTTTATTATACAGTAAAGTGTATTTCTTTCATTACAATTCAATAGCACATTTATTAGACGTAAAATAAGGTATATGTTGTGTAGTTTTACGGCTTATTTAGTAGAAAATCATGTTACGGGGACTTGGGAACTGATTATTCTCATTTTAATGGTTTCCTTTGGGAAATACATTTTTGGGATACACACTTTTGCCTGACACACTGTCTGGGAACCAATTAAGTTCGTAAGCCAAGGTATCACTGTACTTCCATGAAGCATTTACCACTCTTGTGACTCACCCCGTGGTAGTCGTCCCAGCTGATTCCTCTCCACAGATAACAAGCACAGGTTCGGCGCCCACGAGTCGCACCCTCCACCACCGACACGCCCGCCGTGGATGCAGAGCGACAACCGCGCAATGCTGTTGTTGGCTAAACTTAGCCCGCGTAGCCGAGGTAGCATCCGACGCATCAGCGCTACCCTTTCAAGTCCATTGTGAGAGACATCCAGATGGGTCACCGAATCTGGAATTGTCGGCATCGTCCAAAGACTCGCCGAGGAGCAGTTCATCACGGAGGGTTCTCGACAAGCGCAGGACGGCGGGCAAACCAGCGAGCGGCAACGGAGTACGAAGCAGGTGAGCAGCAACAACACAAAAACAATCCGGGCCATTTTAATCATCCACAGCGTCCGTCCATCCGCGTTGCAAAAATTGAAGTGCTTTAAACCTGACGGACAAAGTCTGCTTGGAGTAACAAACCCGCCCAAAGACGGCGTTCAATCATTGACGTGCAGTTAATACCTCACCTGTCATCCGCTTTAACGTCAAGATAAGTGCGTTCCTGACGGCCAAGCCCGGATTCTATTCCATCATAAAAGCTTGTCATTTTCAAAACGGAGCACGCGTTAACGCCCCGAGACCTTTCATCAAAACATCAGATAAGAGCCAGCAGCACTCTTGACATTTTTTTTTTATTCACACAAACACCACAATGTTGTCAAGCAAATGTTTGAAGACAAAAATCCAAATGGAACTCCCAATTTGGTAGGATGAAATAAAACGTATTCAATAAAATCGTACAAACCACTTAGCCCACTTTTCGCTCCGAAATGGAAGATTTGATCTTCGTCCTTTTTATCTTTTCCTTGCTAAACAGTACAGCGATAGAACATGTCACATTCTCGCCGTCTTCTCAGTAAAATGAACCTGAAGAAGCGTGGAAAGTAAATTTAGCTTGTAGTAAACGTGCACATTCCACCATGATGTCCCTGATCCACTGCTGAAAAGGATGCTTTGATCCTCTCCTCTTTCATCTAGAATTGCTTCATGTCACAAAGAGGGTACAGATAGTGCTGAAGAATGAATGACTCTCTGTCTTTGTGTTGTCATATTTGCCGGGTTGAGTGAACGCTGGCGCGTGTGGCTGCCGCTGCTCACCCGCAGAAAAAAATTAATATATATATATATTATTTTTTTGCTATCTGTTTGCTATCTGGCTGGCTGGCTAGCTATCTCTCCGGCTAGCTATTACTTATATAGCTACTGTATTTATTTAGCTAACAAGCTAGCTATCTATTAGCTATCTATTGTCTATATATTACCTACCTAGCTTTTTACCTATTTGAGTCAACGCTGGCGATTGTGGCTCCCGCTGCTTACCAACAAGAAAAACGTATTCTGTGACTGTAAAGTGTCCTTGAGAGTTTTGAAAGGCGCTTATAAATGTTATTATTATTATTATTATTATTATTATTATTATTATTATTATTATTATTATTATTAAACTTCCTGCTATGTTTTGGTTCTTGGGAAGAACAAAAAATGTTCTTGGGTCAACATGCATGTGCTGGTTTAGTCATAAAAAAATCCAAATAACAATGGATATAAAAATTGTACACACCTTCCATTAACTAATTCATTGCCATTCACGAATTTATTAGGGAATTGAAAATTTTACATATTCCTGAATTTGTTTGGGTTTTGTTTTTTCATGCTTGGGTGCCGATAAAACGCCGGTCAGACCTCTGACAATGTTTTTTTTCCTTCCACGAGGGGGCAGTATTTCCCTTTTATTCCATGTTAGCACTTTGTTCCAGCTTCAGGTGTTGTTAAAGCGCTATATATACACCAGCCCTCATTTCAAACTCGTATAACTCCAGTCTTATATAATTTAGGAATTAACTCTTTTCGAATGAAACAAGAGAGTCTAAGGTTTCTTACGCTGCATTGAATGTTTATGTAGTCCTAAAATTTAACAATCTATGGGTTCGGGAATGTGAGTGAAAATGACAAAAACCCTGGCACTGGAGTGGACACATTTTTGCACATCGTCTGGAAGTGAATGAGTTATGTAAAAATATGATAAAATACAGTTAATTAACTTTGGAAAGCGGTTTAAGTGCAGAATGGATCAAATGACACTTTTTAAAAGTACAAAATATATATCATATATATATAAATTTTAAAAATATACAAAAGGCCCGGAGAGTTTATTTATATATTTAATCTCATCTTTCATGATATAATCCAAAATCAATTTGACCAATAACCAGGCACGATTAACCGCATCGTGCCTGGGAGGACCGTGTCCCAACATTTTGACCGCATAATGCGTCTCATTAAATTCGACCGTCAAGGCCTGCAAAGCCTTCTCTGCGGGCCTAAAAATATATGAATCTAATGGTAAATATATTTCATCCATGAATTCTTATTAAAAAATTCCAAATTGTCTTTCAGCTTCTTTTCATTACTTTTCGTATTTAAGCATTGAGTAAACACTGGCGCGTGTGGCTACCACTGCTCACCCACAGAAAAAAAACTAACTGTAAAGTGACAATGAGAGTTTTGAAAGGCGCTTAGAAATGAAATGGATTATTATTTAACCAATCACATTTCAGCCATCATTTGTTACCAGGGTCAGAAATCTACCTGGACGCCTTCACAATCAATTCTGCAGGCCCTGTCGCATCAAATGTGTCAATCAAACCGTTGCTGTAACCAATCAGATTTCAAGTTAGTAACCCAAAAGGGGTACCAACGCCTTCTTGAAGGCACTGATCAACGTCACAGTTTTTGCAAACTATGATTGGCTAGTGACTAGGCAAAAAAAACTGCTCTTATCATTAGCTGCTAGTGACAAGAGCATACTGGCCAAAGCTAGCACACTGTATTGGTAGCGAGCTGCATAAGCAAATATATTGTTAATTTAATAGCGGTTTTGTAAACTCACAATGACTTTTCAAGAAAAATGAACATCATTAAGAAAGGTCGGTCAGTTATTTCCTGGCCAATGGTACCATCTAGTGCAGGGGTGTCAAAGTCATTTTTTGCCGCGGGCCACATTGTAGTTATGGTTTCCTCTCGAGGGCCGTTATGAATTTGGGGAAGCCATTAGAATGTTTCAAATATTACATATAGAGCACACAGCAAATTAATGAATAACTCGTTTTCAAATCTAAAGTCAAGAATAATGACTTTTATTGTGGTTGACATCCAAAAATATGAAATTTTGGCTCAGATTTTAGCAATCATCATAGAATTTAACAAGTTTGATTTGCTTTCGCGGGCCGAAAAAAATGATGTGGCGGGCCGGATTTGGCCCGCGGGCCTTGACTTTGACACCTGTGATCTAGTGGACTTGTAGTAAATTACACTACACTTTTTTTCAGTCTGGTTTGATGATAGACATTGACATAGCACTACTGAAGGCCTAGCGATGAAATCCAAAGCCCGCCACTGATCTTTTCTATAGCCGATGTAATGATTGACAGCTCGAGAGCTTTTTAAGCATGATTGCAGTGCATAAATCACTTTGTGGTCAGTAAACGCAACACACACACGCACACAAAGCTGCCAAAATAAGTCCCTGTGCAATCCTTAAAGATATAAATAATAAGAATACAAATACTAGACGGTAAAACAAAAACACTGCATCTTCCAAACGTCTGTGATCATGGAATCCATGAATACACTTTTTTTTTTTTTTAACAGGGCTTACAATACTTGATGGGTGTTTTGGCACGGGTTATCTGAAGTCTGGCAACCCATATTAGGATACTTGACCTGCACGCGGAACAACGTCCCGTCGGCGCACATGCACAGCTTGTAGCGCTCGGCGCCTTCGTCGAAGTAGACGTCGCCTGCCGAGTTGGGGATGCGAGTCGCGTTGAACATAACCGAGCCGTTCAGGACGATGCTGTTCTCCTGCGAGCGGGGATACGTTTAGATTTGAAAACCAAAACCCTGAAAATACAGTGATACCTCAACTCACGAACTTAATTGGTTCCCAGAAAGTGTGTGTACGGCGAAAAGTGTGTATTCCAAACATTAATTTCCCATAGAAAACCATAAAAATGAGATTAATCCGTTCCCAGGTCCCCATAAATCATAATACCTTATTTTTATGTATAATAAATGTGCTCTTGGATTGTAATTAAAGAACTGTACTGTAAACTGTACTGTATAATAAAGTCGCTTTATTTACCTTTGTGATAGTCGTTGATGTAGATGCCTCTTGACGATATCCGAATGAAGTTACTGTGCTTTCTCGGTGATAATACCCTCACTCACACTGTCCCATGCTAGATGCTTTTCCGTTAATCCAAATCAACAGAAAAATTTTCAACCTCTTCTATAATAATAATAATACATTTCATTCATAAGCGCCTTTCAAAACTCTCAAGGTCACTTTACAGTCACAGGATATGTTTTTTCTCTGGGTGAGCAGCGGCAGCCACTCGCACCAGCATTTACTATCCCGGAATACTTCAAATAGATAGAAAGCTAGATAGCTAGCTAACAGATAGCCAGCCAGAAAAGCTGCTAGATAGCCACCCTGAGACCGTTGCTTAGACAACACAGAAACACCCTTAGCCACACGTAGCAATGGTCGACTTAGCATACTGCTCGTGGGACGCTAAGTGACCCAAACGCACACCTCGTTCGTGTTTTTCGATGATCTCCTTCTTCTGCTCGACCGCAATTTTCTTTTGTGTCCTCTTCGGCTTAACACTAGCCTGTGGTGGGGTCTTTTTCGGTCCTAAAATAGCAAAAGTACTCCACGCGATAACAAACCCCGTCTGCACTGAAAGAAAGAAGGGTGACAAAAACTACTCCGCCAGCCACCGCGGTGCTGTGTAGTTTGGTTCATTAGTAGTTTGGTTAGCCAAGACTATATATTTAATGTTGGTGAGGTGAAAAGTTCGTGAGCTAAAGCGTTCGTAAGCCGAGGTATCACTGTATTGACTGAGAACCATGGCGGGGGTTTTAGCTACTTACGGCTTTGAGCTCAATGTCGCCGCCCATTCTGAACTCGACGGTGCGGCCCATGATGTTGACGCCCTCGTTGCCGCGAATGACGGCCTTGCCGTCCCCGCGGATGTTCAGGTCCGACGAGGCGCTGCTGGTGATCTGGACATACCAGAAGCACTTTAGATCAAAACCAGGTACTTTTTGAGGAACCTTGTATGTTTGAGAACTAAATAGCAAGAATCTGTCAATGATGGAAACCCCTGAAAAATGGAGTTGTAATTTCAAAGGAAGTCCATAGCGCCAGATGCGTACATGGAACGGTCGCGGCTTGGAATTGAAGCGGATTTACGTGGGACAGGAGATGTGAGACAGTGTCTTTCTGTCAATGGATGTTACAGCTTTGTGTTTACTTTGAACATTTAGCTATTCGCAGACGTGCGCATTTCACCATGACGTTCCTGATCCACTGCTGAAAAGGATGCTTTGATATTCTCTTCTTTCATCTAGAACTGCTTCATACAACAAAAAGCCAGATAGCTACATAGACAGACTAGCTCGCCAGGGAGCTCGATAGACAGACTAGCTAGCCAGGTAGCTAGAGAGACATACAACTAGCTAGCCAGGTAGCTAGAGAGACATACAACTAGCTAGCCAGGTAGCTAGAGAGACATACAACTAGCTAGCCAGGTAGCTAGATAGACATACAACTAACTAGCCAGGTAGCTAGATAGACAGACAACTAGATAGCCAGGTAGTTAGATAGACGCACAACTAGCTAGCCAGAGAGCTAGATAGACAGACGGACAACTAGGGAGCCAGCTAGATACAGACAGACAGACAACTAGCTAGCCAGCTAGATAAAGACAACTAGCTAGCCAGCTAGCTAGACAGACAAAGTGCTTAAGATTGAATGAATGTGTCTTTGTGTTGTCATATTATTTTGTTATTTAGGTTGTTTTTTTTAGTTAGTTTTGACTTTTTATTTTTCTACTTCTTCCTTTCCTCTTCCATAACTTTGCTTTTGTAAAATGTAAATATCTCCACTGCGAGACGAGTAACGGCTAATCCAATCCAATCCATAAAGTGCCACAAAATGGCTCAGATGATCAATTGAGAGAGACGATCACCCTTTCTGTGGAGGCCTTCTTGACACTGAGCACCTTGACACCTTGGGGCAAGTGGAACTCGTGATTGTCATAGTCGGTACTGAAGAAAGTAGTTTGGGTGCGGGGATCTGTGAAGGATATCCCGGTGTCGCTGACCACTGACGTTTTATCCTTTTCCACGCTCAGCTTGGAGGTGCCCTGCTGGAAAACCACCTAGAACAACAAACATGGAACATTTGTTTGAGTGGTCGCAGACGTTTTTCGATACGAACTGGGATCTAAAATAAATAAATAAATAAACACAAATAAATACATACATAAATTAACAGATAAATAAATGCAGAAGTTTTTGTTACAAAGTGGGGTATAAAATAAATAAATAGCTAGATAAGCAGACAACTAGCTAGCCAGCTTGCTAGATAGACAGACAACTAGCTAGACAGAGAGCTAGGTAGACAACTAGCTAGCCAGCTTGCTAGATAGACAACCAGCTAGCCAGCTTGTTAGCTAAGCAGACAACTAGCTAGCCAGCTTGCTAGATAGACAACTAGCTAGCCAGCTAGCTAGATAGACAACTAGCTAGCCAGCTAGCGAGATAAGTAGACAACTAGCTAGCCAGCTAGCGAGATAATCAGACAACTAGCTAGCCAGCTAGCGAGATAATCAGACAACCAGCTAGCCAGCTTGTTAGCTAAGCAGACAACTAGCTAGCCAGCTTGCTAGATAGACAACTAGCTATCCAGCTTGCTAGATAGACAACTAGCTAGCCAGCTTGCTAGATAGACAACTAGCTAGCCAGCTAGCTAGATAGACAACTAGCTAGCCAGCTAGCGAGATAAGCAGACAACTAGCTAGCCAGCTTGTTAGCTAAGCAGACAACTAGCTAGCCAGCTTGCTAGATAGACAACTAGCTAGCCAGCTTGCTAGATAGACAACTAGCTAGCCAGCTAGCGAGATAAGCAGACAACTAGCTAGCCAGCTAGTGAGATAATCAGACAACCAGCTAGCCAGCTTGTTAGCTAAGCAGACAACCAGCTAGCTAGCTTGGTAGATAAGCAGACAACCAGCTAGCTAGCTTGCTAGACAGGCAGACAACCAGCTAGCCAGATGGCTAGACAGTCAGACAAATAGGTAGGTAGGTAGGTAGATAGATAGATAGATAGATAGATAGATAGATATCAAATGTATTTAATGGAAAACGCACAGTTTAGCTGTATTTAATGTTTACATGTAACTACACTTAAGTAGTAATTCCTAAATGTACCACAAGGGGGAGCCCCATACAAATCACTGATTTGCTCTTACCGGATTATTGTTACCAACGATGACCAGATCTTGATCTTTGCGACCTCCGACAGTGCTTTTGTGCAGCGGGTGAACCACGCCCATGTCGGCTTTCTGCTTGAAGCGCAGCAGACCCGATTCGTGGAACTCCATACTGTCGCATCCATTTGGACCAATGCGGATCACCGTCCATATGACCAGAGTGATCTGAATGGAACAGCAGCAAAATGGCGGACAGTTTTTTTTTTAAATAGTCAATCACTGTATTTATATTTTTTTTGTCACCAGTTTACTCACGATGAGGTTAATCAAAGCGAGAAGGAAAAGAAGCACGATGACGCACACGGCCAGGTTGCCCTTGCGCCCTCGAAGACCCGTTTTGTGCAGGCGTTCCTCCTCGATGGGTACGTAACCCGCTCTGAAGTTACTGTTGTGTTCCTTGTTGGCACCGCGTCTCTCGATGGCCTTCTCCCGCATAGACTTCTTTAGCGGCCCGTTAGCACTTTCCTGGGAGGGTGGGGTAAGTATGTGAAATATCGGGTCATTAATATGACAATTCAGTTCATTTGTAGTACAACTGTGTGTTACTTGTAGTGTTTTTCAACTAAATCCACCATGTGTATAGTCAGTGGGCAGTTGTACTGGGGGAGACTGCAACGTACAGTACAGTGATACCTCGGTTTACTATAACCTCTTGGCTGACGAACGTTTCAGTTTACGAACGTTAAATTCATGAAAATTTTACCTTGGCATACGAACTATTTTTCGGGATACACACAGAGCTGCCACAATGAGTGATGTGTCGTTCGCGAACTAGCCCGTTCTTCTAACAACAAAATGGCAACCGGCTTGTTTTGGTCCTCTATTCCCAGTCTTCAGTTAAAGCCACGTGATTGGTCAAGAACGCAGCACTGAGGGGAGGTGGTTTACACATTAAAGAGACAGGCAGACGACACAGAGAGCGTGACAAAATGGATGGAAAACAGTTTCAACTTTGATAGTTCCAAGGCAGAGTGTAGACTGCAAGGTTAAAATTCCCATCAATCAGACTCCACAAATAATCCACACAAGCTATCTGTACACATGATGCAAAGAGCTATCAACCCAGCTAAACAGAACACAATTGATGAGGAACTAGGTAAAATTATCACAGAGAAAGCACCTACGAGGGATCATTTCTCAAGATGGTGAAAGAAGAAGCTATGTTCCTCAAGTGTTTAATGCTGATGAAACCGGCCACTCCATTCCATCAAGCCATCAACGACCATCACAAAGGTAAATAAAATGACTTTATTATACAGTACACTTTATTTCTTTAATTATAATACCATAGCACATTTATTATACATAAAACAAGGTATATTTTGTATAGTTTTAAGGCTTAGAAAGGTAGAAAATTGTTTTATGGGGACCTGGGAATGGATTATTCTCATCTTAATGGTTTCCTATGGGAAATTATTTTTGGGATACACACTTTTCGCCTTACACACGCTGTCTGGGAAACAATTAAGTTCGTAAGGCAAGGTATCACTGTACTTAAAAAACTAGGACGCCACTGCTCTGTGGCGTATGCATTTCTTATCTCGACATATGTGAACTTCTATTCTCTAAACGGACAACGGCTATTTTAAACAATCACACCAATTAATCAACGTAATATCAATGTTTAAATTATCTTTACATTGTATGTGCTGGAATGTGTCTGACGAGACAGCCAGCCTCCATGTGCGGGCATCGCTAAAAATACACCGTTCCAAATTTAGCCTCAAAACAGACCGATTAAACCGTTACTTATTGGTGATTTAAGGGGGTTTTATCGTCGTCACGTAAGACTGGTAGATGTCAGTATTTATCCCCATTTGGCATGCAACACTGATTTTTTATTAAACAAATGCGATCGAGAAGGCCAATGCTTATTACACTGGAATGACAGCGCATTTTGCTTAAACACGAAGCGTCTCGAGTGTACGAGCGTAAGTGTCCCCTAAGTATACACAAAATTGTGTGAGAAAAAGAGAAAATAAAAATAAATTAATACGATAACGGACCTGCTCAGACGCCATGTTGACTCTCCCTCTCTCTCCGACCGAAGTGTGAGTGCGTGGAGGGGTGACCGGGACACCCTCAACCGCCTTTGTTTGCTTCTTATCCAGACTTATCGTGTTTTGGGAAATTTATTCACTGATGTGTTGCTTTTAGACAGTACAGAAGCACTCAAATAGTTGTGTCGACGAGGGGCTTTAAAATAATGTGAAGTTCGTTTTTTGGAAAATGGTACGTTCCAATCCAACTGACCAATGGGAGGAGGATCCCAAAAATAGCAAACCACATTTGATCGATGTTCATATTTTCCGAAACCCGGACAATAAACTAGACTGTCCATTTCATAGTTATTTGATTATTATGACATATAAAACTTCATAACGGGTGGTTATTAATGTAATTTTAAACTCATATCCATACACATTTTAAAGAACATCTTAAATAAACAACCAAATGAACAAAAATAAATACATAAATGAATATATAAAGTATTTAAAATGCCACATGCATTAGTGGGTGTGCAATTGCACTTTAGTGTTGCCTGGAAAATCACATATTTAGTATTTCCTCTTAATTTAACAACTGTCAAAAACAAGTGCAATATCGTTTCCCATTAGTGACACTAAACTATGAAGGGGGTCGACATCGCCCCCTAGTGCATTTAGATTTACTTTCATCACGGTTGTTTTGTTGTTATTGTTATTGTTGTTATACGTGGATTTGTTTTATTATTTTCGCTGGTTGAAAACGTCATCGGTGTGTTATTGTTATTAACGTAAGCATTTTGTGTAATTTGAGGGTGTGTGTTTTTCCCCCACGTTTTTCTTTCTTGTTCATTGATGAGATGAGATCAAGACACATGGAGAGCATCCATCCAACCATCCATCCATTTTCCGTACCGCTTATTCCCCAAATGGAGCATTTTCATGTTAGTCTAGTCGCCATCTAAATGGCGTGCAAAACAAAATAAATACCTCTATGAAATAATTCGAATTGGAGTAAAAGCACAACACCAGCCACATATTCTCCGTCTGATGAGTCAGGCTGCTGTGTATAAAGGCCAGCAGAAGATGACGTGACGTTGCCTCGCCTGTAGGCGGGGACAACTCTTTGCGTTTGTTGTTTTTCTACGTTGACTCGTGAAAACGGAGGCGGGGGGTATATTTATTATTATTATTATTTTTAAGTTATTCTTGGCTCTCTAAGGAGCACAGATATGGCAGATGCTTTAAACGTCCTGCTAACTCAATCCTGCTTCAGCGTTTTACAGGACAAATTGGAGAAATGGCATAAGGAGTATCGTGTAAGTTCTTTGGGGAATTTCAACTTCACGCTAACTTGACATCGTGCTCTAAACGTCATGATGTATCGACGTAATGGCTTTAGATTTGCGTCATGGTATGACTTCACATGACATAGTAACTCGTGTTTTTAATGCACGTGAAAATATTTTAATTTCACAACATAGGATTATTCAACACTTTTACAGCTTTTCAATTTGAGTTTGGTTGTTATAGAAACTAGTCTCCATGGCCTCCGAGTGACGTTTCCCAAAGAGTATATTTTTTAGAGGGTTCACTACCGGCTAATTCCTGTTTTGTTCACGCAAAACCAGAAGTGATACGTGATTTTTTTTTTTCTAGTTCGTTTGCCAAAACCAAAGATAACTATTGTAACTCGTGAATCGGACCATTCGACTGAATCCAAATTATACCTGCTTTTTATCTTTTGTCTGAAGAAACAAGCCACAAAAACAAACAAATCAAAACAATGTTACCAACTTTGGTTTAAATGTATCTCTCTTCCTGTATAATATATAATTAACATGGACAACTACCATATACGTTGCATGTTAAGTGCTTTGTTACAGCTTCAGCTGTTAAAGCGCTATATATATATCAATTGTATTGTATTGTATTGTATTGTATTGTCTCTATCTCTCACACACACTCTCTCTCTCACATACATTCACGAGAGTAATATTTATGCTCCCCAAGGTGATTTCCTGTGACGAGAACATGAATCGGTGCTGTGAGATGATGGAATTTACGGCCAAAATTCAAGGACAGCTTTTTGCCATTCTTAATTCCATTGCTGCTGAAGGTAACCTTTATACATAACCCGTTGTTGGATAGAAAAACTCTACACACCCCTGTCCATATACGTACTAGGTTTATGCAACCAGCCAGCCATTCATCACCACCTGTTGAGAAGAATTTTTAAAAATTCAGGTATATACGGTAGTTAATAAGTCATGAAGGAAATAAATCATTTAAAATGTAACTTAATGCTAATATTAGCTTGTAATAGTATAACCTAACAGTCAAAATAATGTTGGAAGTGGAAGTTTTGATCTTCGTCCTTTTTATCTTTTCCTTGCTAAACAATACAGCGATGAAGCATGTCAATTCTCGCCGTCTTCTCGGTGAAAATGAGATCTAAAGAAGTGCGTAAAGTAAAACCTGTACCGCAAGTGACAACAAACCAATGTAATGAATGTCAAGAAAATAAAGCACAGCCATCTGCTGGTCAACTATGGTATAGCTGTTATAAACAAATGTATCAGCAGCATTTACATCCACTGTATGTACAGTATTTGTGAATTATCTGTCTGACATTCATTCTCTTCGTGTGACTCAGGTCAACACACAGACGGAGTTTCCACGCTAAAAACGCGCCTGCTTCCATGGCTTGGGGCTTGTTTCTCACCCTTACAGCCTCCCGTCCACAAAGACAACGATTTCAGCCTTTTCCAGGTCACATTGACTTTTTGTCCCAAGTTACCCAAGTTGAATGAATGTCGTATGATGCTAACTTGCTAAACGGCTAACATTTTGTGCGTTCACCAGGATTTGGATCAAAAGGAGCATAAGCTGAAGGAGCTCTCTAGCGGCAATGTGAGCGACATGCAGTGGATGGAGTCTCAGCTCTGCTCCACTCGCATGGAGCTGGACTCGGTTAAGGCAGAGTGAGTCTGGCGGATTAGTCAAATAAAGTAAAACTACTCATGCCGGGAAAGTGTTTTTAGAGGGTTACTTTCACCTAGTTGTGTGTCGCTAGAAATAATCACGTACCCAGTACCATTATTATTATTATTATTATTATTATTATTATTATTATTATTATTATTATTATTATTTGCTAGCTATTTGCTATCTATTAGCTCTGGCTGGCTATCTGGCTGGCTTGCTAACTCTCTAGCTAGCTATCTATTCACTATCTAGCTGGCTGGCTATCTAGCTAGGTATCTTTTGGCTATCGATTGGCTAGCTAGCTAGCTTTCTATCGATTTAAGTTACTTCCGGGTTGAGTGAACGTTGGCACGTGTGGCTGTCACTGCTCACCCACAGAAAAACTTATCATGTGACTGTAAAGTGACCTTGACAGTTTTGAAAGGCTGGCTACCTAGCTAGCTATGTATTATTGTTATTATAGTTGCCCTCTTCGCTATTACTGGTACGATTGTGTTAGCATTATGCTAGCAGACTTCAAAGCACATGATATGTACTTGCTCCATCATCTTAAAGTTAACACGTGCGATTAAAAATACATAATAATAATAATAATAATAATAATAATAATAAATACATTTCATTTACAAGGGCCTTTCAAAACTCTCAAGGTCACTTTACAGTTACAGGATAAGTATTTCTGTTGGTGAGCAGCGGCAGCCACATTCACTCAACCCAGAAGTAACTCAAATAGATAGAAAGCTTGCTAGCTAGGCAATCGTTAGCCAGCAGATACCTAGCTAGATAGCCAGCCAGCTAGGTCGTGACTAGATAACTAGATAAATAGGTAGCTAACCAGCCAGATAGCTAGTTATATTGAATTGATATATGAAATACAGTACCTATAATGGATTTGTTTGGTTTATTTTTCAGGCTGGATGATGCTCACAAAGATCTGAACAAGACCAAGAGCAAAACCGCCACCACCCTACTAACCACTGAAGAGGAACTACTGCAACTGAAAGACGAGTAACTGAAACACACACAAGCTACGTTTTATCAAGCCTGTCGTGTTATTCTAAAAAACAAAACAAAAATAAAACATAAAAAAATAACTAAATAGCCCCGCGATCCCCTAAAAAGTTGACAAAAATGTTAACATTTCATTATAAATGTTATAAACAATTTTACACACCTTCCATTAACTCATTCAATGCCATTCACAAATTTATTTGGGAATTGAAAATATGACGTAGAGCGCCGTTTCCGAATTTTTTTTGGTTTTGTTTGTTTTTCTTGCATGAGTGCCGATAAAGCACTGGCCATGGCCTCTGGCAATGTTTTTTTTTTCTACAAGGGGCAGCATTTCCCTTTTTTCCTCCTTAGCGCTTTGTTGTTAAAGCACTATATAAACCAATATTGTATTGTATTTTGTATAGACGCCCCCATGTCAAGCGCATATAACTCCAGACCCATATTATTTAGGAATTAACAATTTTTCACTCCAGTGCCAGGGTTCCTGTCATTGTCACTGAAATTCCAGGACCCACAGAATATTGAGTTTTCGGACTACATAAACATTAAATTCAGCGTAAGAAACAATAGACTGTCTTCTTTCATCAGAAAATAAAGTTAATTCCTAAATTACATGGGTCTGGAGTTATCTGATCTTGAAATGAGTGCGGCTCTTCAAAATACAATGCAATACATACATATTGGGTTATAAAGCGCTTTAACAACAGCTGAAGCAGGAACAAAGTGTTAACATGGATAAAAAAAGGTGATAGAGATTAGACAGAATAAGAAGTTATCATATTTAAAAGTTTCATGCTGTTATATGCTTAGCCAACATGTGAGACTGTATACACAATTGAAGCACGGACAATCTGGGGTCAATCAGGTCAACGGACACACCAAGTTAAACCGTCAGCTTCATCTAGGCAATCTGGCCTTGCACAGAATTCAGGATTTGGGATATTCCTTCATCACCGAAGCAATTTACGACTTGAAACTCCTTCACAGGAAGAGCTCATTAGCCAGTTACAAATTTATCTCCTCATGGAAAAGACAATGTTTTATTGCTTACAGCTGCTGTGGCTCAGAAAGTTCCAGGGGCGTGGTATTCTAATCAAGAAAACTATGTTTTACTAATGTATCACTTTAATTTGCATGTACTCTCAATAGATAGTTTGGCAGAGGGCCGCAGAATTCAGACGTCTGTCACGAATGGCTGCGTCTCCTGCCGGCAGTAGGGACAATCTTTCTGGGTTCTAGTCTTCGTCCACAGTGTCTAACTGTCGTATCTCTGACAAAAGGGAAATGCTGTCCCCTAGTGGAAAAGAAAAATATATTCCCAGAGGCCATGGCCAATGCTTTATCGGCACCCAAGAATGAAAAAAATAACAAAACCCGAACAAATTCGGGAATGACGCTCTACGTCATATTTTTAATTCCCCAATAAATTTGTGAATGGCAATGGCAGCGAATGAGTTAATCCCTAAATATTTATTTTTTTATTTGCATTTTTTTTTTTTTAGTTTGAGAGCAGCGCATTTACAAAACGACATTTACAAGCAGAAGTTGGATTCCTATCACGACTACGAGCGTCAGATGTCAAAACTGAGGGATGAAGTATCACATCTGAGCTCACTGCGGTACAATATCATCACGCTAACACACACATACATGCACTCCATACTACAATACAATACATACTACATACAATCCAAACTATCAGTCCAATCATCCAGCAAATCTCTCAATCCTTCAATCACGTTTATCAGGCTACCCCGAAACAATTCCAGCAGGATTCCGGCGAGCCTGCGGTGCACCTCAACACCCCTGAGGTCCGAGACCACCCCGCGGTCGCAGCTCACCAGCTCGTCCCGCCTCTTGCGTGTCGTGTCACGCTTCAATGACTTGTATAACGTGGAGCGTAAGGAGGCGCAGTTGCAGCTTCAGGGTTACTTGAATGACTTGGAGACAGTCCAGAGGATCATCTTCATTGCTGTTGTGGTAAGAGCAGTATTTGAAATAACGTCTGCCCGGAGGCCCGGTGCGTACAACTTTTACGTACAACTTTTACTTTTACGCCCGAGTGGCCGACAACTTCTTCAAATCAAACGTTTGTTTTATTCAATAAAGCAAAAGCTACGAGCTAACCGTTACAAGCCACGTAGACTCCTCTTTCTAAGCGCCTTTCAAAACTTTCAAGTACGCTTTACAGTCACGGTATAGTCCGAAGCACGAAACCGGCTTTGATTGGATATTATTATTATTATTATTATTATTATTAATATTAATATTATTAAACGATCCCTGTGTAATGTTAACAACGCTATGCTTTTTGGATATGATATTTGTATAATACCTAGCTAGCTATTTGCTATCTATTCTCTATCTATTAGTTATCTATTAGCTAGCTATCTATTTACTATCTATTCGCTATCTAACTAGCTATCTGCCTACCTAGCTAGCTAGCTATTTGCTATCTATTCACTATCTAGCTGGCTACCTAGCTAGCTATCTATTTGCTATCTATTCTCTATCTGGCTACCTAGCTACCTAGCTATTTGCTATCTATTCACTATCTAACTATCTACCTGGCTACCTAGCTAGCTATATATTTGCTATCTATTCTCTATCTATTCTCTATCTATAGTTATCTATTAGCTAGCTATATATTTGCTATCTATTCTCTATCTAGCTAGCTGGCTACCTAGCTACCTAGCTATTTGCTATCTATTCACTATCTAACTATCTAGCTGGCTACCTAGCTAGCTATCTATTTGCTAACTATTCTCTATCTATTAGTTATCTATTGGCTAGCTATCTATTTGCGATCTATTCACTATCTAACTAGCTAGCTGGCTAGCTAGCTATCTATTTGCTATCTATTCTCTATCTATCTACAGGTATTAGTTATCTATTAGAGAGCTATCTATTTGCTATCTATTCGCTATCTAACTATCTAGCTGGCTACCTAGCTAGCTATCTATTTGCTATCTATTGTCTATCTATTAGTTATCTATTAGCTAGCTAGCTAGCTAACTTTCTATCTGTTTGAGTTATTCCGCCGGGTTGAGTGAACGCTGGCGCATGTGGCTGCCGCTGCTCACCCACAGAAAAACTTATCCCTTGACTGTAAAGTGACCTTGCGAGTTTTGAAAGGCGCTTATAAATTAAATGTATTATTATATAAGGTTTTAACATGTATTTGTATTTTCGCACGTCAGGAGTCTTTTAAAGCAGCAAAACTGGCTCACCGTCTCTTCAGGCTGCGTGCGAGAAAAAGTTTATCGTCATGTCACTTCGGGCCCGAAAGCCTGGAAGACACCGTGGTGGATTACATCGTCCGAAATCAAGACCTCTACGACGTGCAGAACAGCGTTGAGGTAAGAAAAAAAAGGGGAACAGAAACACGTCATACATCATCATAAGCTAACGTGACTTTTTTTGTGTTCACCTTGCAACAGGAAGTACTTAGCGCCATGAACCTCAACCCTCGCATCGCCTCCATCCCAAAAATCAACTTTTCCGTGGCTACCCCGTTGATTTGGGAGATGTGCAAGTTGGCCTTCACCATGCAGACGTTGGACCCGCCCATCGACTTGGCCTTTGCCAGTGACGGGGAACTTTTCATCGGCAACAAGTATTGCGCCAAAGTGTCAAATTTACATGCAGAGTTGATCTAAAGGACTAGCTCACGCTAAGGAAGTTAGCATTTCCTTCTTCTTGACTTTATTTATCACATAGCTTGCCTCAAACTGTTACTTTAGGAAATAAATTCCTGTCTTCAGTCCACACTTAACATACATTATTACAAATGTATGGCCTTTAAAAAATACTCATATTAACTCAATCACTGCCAGACGTAGACAAAAATATGTCCACTCCAGTGCCAGGGTTTTTGTCATTTTCACTCAAATTCCAGCACCCACAAAATATTGGGTTTCAGGACGACATAAACAGTCGATGCAGCACAAGAAAACTCTTCTTTTTTCATCAGGAAAAAAAGAGTTAATTCCTAAGTTATATGGTTCTGGAGTTATCTGAGCTTGAAATGGGGGCGGTTGCCCAAAATACATACATATTGGTTTATATAATAATACATTTCATTTCTAAGCACCTTTCAAAACTCTCAAGGTCACTTTACAGTCACAGGATAAGCTTTTCTGTGGGTGAGCAGCGGCAGCCACACGTGCCAGCGGTCACTCAACCCAGAAGTAACTCAAATAGATAGAAAGCTAGCTAGTTAGCCAATAGATATAATAATAATAATAATAATAATAATAATAATAATAATAATATAACATTTCATTTAAGCAACTTTCAAAACTCTTCAAGGTCACTTTACAGTCAAAGGATACAGTCGCTGATAGCTACCTAGCCAGATAGATAGCTAGCTAGTTAGCTAGCCAGCCAGCTAAACAGCTAATATTTCAAAAGACGCCTAGAAATTAAATGATACTATTATATATTATTATAATAGATAGCTAATAGATAGCAGATAGATCGCTAGGTAGCTAGCTTGAAGGCTAGTTAGACAGTCATAGCACTTTAACAACAGCTGAAGCTGGAACAAAGTGATAACATGGAAAAAGGGGAAATGCTGCCCCTTGTGGAAGGGAAAAAACATCGCCAGAGGTATGACCATTGCTTTATCGGCACCCAAGCATGACAACAACAAATACCCGAACAAATTCGGGAATGGCGTTCTACGTCATATTTTCAATTCTCGAATACATTCGTGAATGGCAGTGAATGAGTTAAATATATATATATATATATTTAAAATTTTAAAATCAACAACCAACCTCCACAATATGCTTTTTGGAATGATCAAAACCTATTAAAACAAATTCAAAATCATAAATCATATCATTCAGAACTCCAGACGCTGTGAAAATACAGCCGTTGATCCCTCTCTTCCCAACAGGTACCGTCGCAGCCCCGACTCGGACCTCTCGGCCCAGCTGGTTTTGTACCACGTGTGGCCCGCTTTGATGCAGGCTGGCACCGTACGTGCCAAGGGCGAAGCCGTGACCAAGAAAGGAGCTGTGGTACTGAAAGTAAACACCGGGGACAGTTAACTCATTCAATGCCAAAATGTGTCCACTCCAGTGCCAGGGTTTTTGTCATTGTCACTCAAATTGCAGGAGCCACAGAATATTAGTTATAGGACGACATAAATATTCAATACAGCATTAGAAACTTACTCTCTTCTTTATTGAGAAAAAAAGTTAATTCCTAAATTATATGGGTCTGGAGTTATATGAGCTTGAAATGAGGGCGGCTGTCCAAAATATATATTGTTTTATATAGCGCTATAACAACAGCTGAAGCTGGAACAAAGCACTAACATGGATATTATTTCTGCATCTATTAGCTAGCTAGCTTTCTCTCTATTTGAGTTACTTCCGGGGTGAGTGAACGCCGGCGCGTGTGGCTATCGCTGCTCACCCACAGAAAAAAACTGATCCTGTGACTGTAAAGTATACTTGAGAGTTTTGAAATGTGCTTAGAAATCAAATGTATTATTATTGTTACTGTATCTATTAGATAGCTAGATTGCTATCTATTTGAGTTACTTCCGGGGTGAGTGAACGGCGGCGCGTGTGGCTACCGCTGCTCACCCACAGAACAAAACTGATCTTGTGACTGTAAAGTATACTTGAGAGTTTTGAAATGTGCTTAGAAATCAAATGTATTATTATTGTTACTGCATCTATTAGCTAGCTAGATTGCTATCTATTTGAGTTACTTCCGGGGTGAATGAACGGCGGCGCGTGAGGTTGCCGCTGCTCACCCATAGAAAAAAACTGATCCTGTGACTGTAAAGTGTGCTTGAGAGTTTTGAAAGGAGCTTAGAAATCAAATGTATTATTACTGTATCTATTAGCTAGCTTGCTAGCTAGCTATTTGAGTTATTTCCGGGGTGAGTAAACTCCGGCGCGTGTGGCTGCCGCTGCTCACCCACAGAAAAAAAACTGATCCTGTTACTGTAAAGTATCCTTGAGAGTTTTGAAAGGCGCTTAGAAATTAAATGTATTATTATTATTACAAAAGGCAAATACTGCCCCTTGGGGAAGGGAAATAAAAAACATTGGCAGAGGCCATGGCCAGCGCTCTATCAGCACCCAAGCATGAAAAAACAAAACACGAACAAATTTGGGAATGGCGTTCTGCGTCATATTTTCAATTCCCAAATACATTCGTGAATGGCAGTGAATGGGTTAATGGAAGGTGTGTAATTTTTTTATAATAAAACTTTAACATTTTTGTTTCCAGTGGAGCAGAAGTCCAATCAGCTTCATCCGCTCCCAGTCTCTCAGTCCAACTCGCAAGCTCGTAAGTACCAATTGTATTTTTCAAATACTCTTACTTCTCTCTGTGTTCAAATAAGAAGTACTTTCTTCATGTTAAAATTTACACAAAACATAAACGAGAATTCATTTTCAACAGCAAAATCCAGACAACAACCAGTTCATTTCGTCATAAGAGAGTAAGCTAGCTTCATGCTAATCGCATGTTGCGTAACACCACAGTCGAACAATTAGCATAGTTGTTACGTTAACAGTACAGTGATACCTTGGCTTACGAACTTAATTAGTTCCCAGACAGAGTGTGTAAGGCGAAAACTGTGTATCCCAAAAATTAATTTCCCATAGGGAACCATTAAAACGAGAATAATCCGTTCCCAGGTCCCCATAAAACATAATTTTCTACTTTTTAAGCCTTAAAACTACACAAAATAGACCTTATTTTATGTATAATAAATGTGCTATGGTATTATAATAAAGAAATAACCTGTACTGTATAATAAAGTGGTTTTATTTACCTTTGAGATGGTTGTTGATGGAATGGAGTGGCCAGTTTCATCGGCATTAAACACTTGATGAGGAACGTAGCCTTCTTTCACCATCTTGAGGAATGATCCCTTGTAGGTGCTTTCTCTGCGATAATTTTACCTTGTTCCTCATCAATTGTGTTCTATTGATATCTTTTTGAATCTAGTATACAGATGGCTTGTGCGGGTTATTTGTGGAGCCTGATTGATGGGGGTTCGTAAACCGAGGTATCACTGAACATGTCGATGTTGGATCTTTTTTTTTTTTTTTTTTTTTTGGTACAGTTTGATTCACGGCTGTAAGTATTTCGCTGCCAATCGAGGCCTTTGGAATTATAGATTTTCAACTGTTTTAGCAATGCGACAATTGATGGTAGCGTAGCATGCTAATTTTGTATCCGTTTTGGTTTTTAACAACATTAATGACCGCTTCTAGAACTGTAACATGAGAGTACCGTTATTTATAATATACATATTTCTACTACTTTTTGACTGAAGTCTTTCTTTCCTCTCGACTTGATGTTTTTTAGACGTTTAACGACGGGCGAAGCTTGTCTCCGGATGCTCTCTCCGCCAGCTGCCTGTGAATTCTTTTTGGAACCATAACAGGAAGTTGATTTTGACCGCGTAGATTAAAAAAAACGGATTGGACTATTCCGTTTACATCTCACACAAGAAAAAATCTGCCGCACTTTGCGTCCGTGTGACCGGCGGCCATGCGGTAAGTTGGGTCAAACTAGTGATGTGTAGTTCGCGAACGAGACGGTTCTTACAGCCGGATCTCTGAAGTGAACGAAGAGAGCCGGAAATGGGAGACGACTTTTTTTTGTCCTCTATTCCATGCCCCCCGGTCTTCGGTTAAAGCCGCATGTGATTGGTCGATATCCGTGGTAGAGGAGGGAGGGGGGAATTACATACGTAGCAGTGAGGAGAGGAGTGGGTTAGGGTAGACAGGTGGACTCATGTTATTACATTATGCTGCTATTATTATTCAATTATTATATTCTTTACTAGTTGGTATGATAGCATTATTAATATGAAAAGCAAATTAGTGACAGCTGATCATCAGACCAGAGTAACCACATGGAAAATAAAAGTTTGTTGATGATCACTGTGCGCATATAAATCAAGCCATATCAATATAAATATTTAATATAGTGTATTTTTTACATAAGTAATTTGTTTTTCCACATAATTTTTGGTAATTAATTTCAACAACAAAAACAAACTGAGGAGCCATTTGGGAGCCAAAAGAGCCGGATCATTTTAGTTAGCCGAGCCAAAACAACCGGCTCTCTGAAAAGAGCCGGAATTCCCATCACTAGGTCAAACTAACACGGCTGATATGACAATAGCGACTTGGTGCTTAAGTGAAGACTAGGCTTTTTAAAAATAATATTTATTTTTTTGTTCTTATAATAATAATAATAATAATAATAATAATAATAATAATGATGATAATAATAATACATTTAATTTACAAGCGCCTTTCAAAGCACCCAAGGACACTTTAAAGTCACAGGATCAGTTTTTCTGTGGGTGAGCAGGGGCAGCCACACGCGCCAGTGTTTACTCAACCTGGAAGTAAGTCGGCTAGAAAGCTAGCCAGCTAATAGATAGCTAACAGATTAAGGTCCATGTAATTGTGTGCTCTTGATATGAACCTTGAACTGGATACGAAAGCTAGCTAGTCAATGCTCTAATGGCTACTTTAACTCCTCCAGTATCACAATGACTGATATACAGTCTGTATAAGGTTTTATTGAGTTTTAGTTTTGCTTAATTGCTTTAATGTGGAGTGCCTTATGCCACACAATATGCACGACCTCGCTTAGGGAGTAAATAGCTTCTGTATTAACATGTCATTGATGAAATTACAGTGCTTTACTGTATTTATGGTGGCATGTACGATGAGCTTGTTATCAAGCTAACGTTGCACTTACCACTTTTAGAACGATTTTTTTGTGTGTTTTTATAGTAATAAAAACGTAAAACGTTGTTCTCAAACTTTATTTAGGTTAATATTTTACGTTACGATCACAAATGATCGATGTACTGTATTGTATTCGGACAAATGGTTCAGTTCGTGATCGTACCAACAGATGGTGCTGTTACTCCTTTTAAAGAGGTCAAGAAAATGGGCAAGTCAGTCATATTCAAAGCGTCAGAATATTGTCAGGTAATCCGTCAGTCCGTCCGTGGTCATTTTTAAGGCCGAAAAACGCTTTACTATACTTGGTAGTTTTTATCAGGCTAAAAACGCATTGGTATACATGGTCAGGTTTTTTGTCATGCTAAAAACGCCTTACTATACATGGTCGTATTTTTCGGGTCAAAATGCCTTATTATACATGGTCATTTCATTCGTGCTAAAAACGCCTTTTTTTATCCTTGTTTGTTTTTTTCGGCCGAAAAACGCCTTACTCTCCATGGTGTTTTTTTTTTCAAGCTTAAAAACGCCTTACTATACATGGTCGTTTTTTTTGGGCTAAAAACGCCTTACTATACATGGTGGTTTTTTTGGGGCTAAAAACGCCTTACTATACATGGTGGTTTTTTTCCGCTAAAAATGCCTTACTATACATGGTCGTTTTTTTGGCCTAAAAACGCCTTACTATACATGGTTGTTTTTTTTGGCCTAATAAACGCCTTACTATATATGGTCGTTTTTTTGGGCTAAAAACGCCTTACTATACATGGTCGTTTTTTTCGGGCTAAAAACACTTTACATGGTCGTTTTTTTCGGGCTAAAACGCCTTGCTATACATGGTGGTTTTTTTCCGCTAAAAATGCCTTACTATACATGGTCGTTTCTTTGGGCTAAAAACGCCTTACTATATATGGTCGTTTTTTTGGCCTAAAAAATGCCTTACTATACATGGTCGTTTCTTTGGCCTAAAAACGGCTAACTATACATGGTCGTTTTTTGGTAAAAAATGCCTTACTATACATGGTGTTTTTTTTCCCGCTAAAAATGCCTTACTATACATGGTCGTTTTTTTGGCCTAAAAACGCCTTACTATACATGGTCGTTTTTTTTTTTTGCCTAATAAACGCCTTACTATACATGGTCGTTTCTTTGGGCTAAAAACGCCTTACTATACATGGTCGTTTTTTTGGGCTAAAAACGGCTAACTATACATGGTCGTTTTTTGGTAAAAAATGCCTTACTATACATGGTGGTTTTTTTCCGCTAAAAATGCCTTACTATACATGGTCGTTTTTTTGGCCTAAAAAACGGCTTACTATACATGGTCGTTTTTTTTCGGGCTAAAACGCCTTACTATACATGGTAGTTTTTTGGTAAAAAATGCCTTACTATAAATGGTCGTTTTTTTTACCTAAAAACGCCTTACTATACATGGTCGTTTCTTTGGTCTAAAAACGCCTTACTATACATGGTCGTTTTTTTGGGCTAAAAACGCCTTACTATACATGGTAGTTTTTTGGTAAAAAATGCCTTACTATACATGGTGGTTTTTTTGGCCTAAAAACGCCTTACTATACATGGTCGTTTTTTTGGCCTAAAAAACGCCTTACTATACATGGTGGTTTTTTTCGGACTAAAACGCCTTACTATACATGGTGGTTTTTTTCCGCTAAAAATGCCTTACTATACATGGTCATTTCTTTGGGCTAAAAACGCCTTACTATATATGGTCGTTTTTTTTGGGCTAAAAACGTCTTACTATACATGGTCGTTTCTTTGGTCTAAAAACGCCTTACTATACATGGTCGTTTTTTTTGGGCTAAAAACGTCTTACTATACATGGTCGTTTCTTTGGTCTAAAAACGCCTTACTATACATGGTCGTTTTTTTGGGCTAAAAACGCCTTACTATACATGGTCGTTTTTTGGTAAAAAATGCCTTACTATACATGGTGGTTTTTTTCCGCTAAAAATGCCTTACTATACATGGTCGTTTTTTTGGCCTAAAAACGCCTTACTATACATGGTCGTTTTTTTGGCCTAAAAAACGCCTTACTATACATGGTCGTTTTTTTTACCTAAAAACGCCTTACTATACATGGTCGTTTCTTTGGTCTAAAAACGCCTTACTATACATGGTCGTTTTTTTGGGCTAAAAACGCCTTACTATACATGGTAGTTTTTTGGTAAAAAATGCCTTACTATACATGGTGGTTTTTTTGGCCTAAAAACGCCTTACTATACATGGTCGTTTTTTTGGCCTAAAAAACGCCTTATTATACATGGTGGTTTTTTTCGGACTAAAACGCCTTACTATACATGGTCGTTTTTTTCCGCTAAAAATGCCTTACTATACATGGTCGTTTCTTTGGGCTAAAAACGCCTTACTATACATGGTCGTTTCTTTGGGCTAAAAACGGCTTACTATACATGGTCGTTTTTTTTGGGCTAAAAACGTCTTACTATACATGGTCGTTTCTTTGGTCTAAAAACGCCTTACTATATATGGTCGGTTTTTTTTGCCTAATAAACGCCTTACTATACATGGTCGTTTCTTTGGGCTAAAAACGGCTTACTATACATGGTCGTTTTTTGGTAAAAAATGCCTTACTATACATGGTGGTTTTTTTCCGCTAAAAATGCCTTACTATACATGGTCGTTTTTTTGGCCTAAAAACGCCTTACTATACATGGTCGTTTTTTTGTCCTAAAAAACGCCTTACTATACATGGTCGTTTTTTTCGGACTAAAACGCCTTACTATACATGGTGGTTTTTTTCCGCTAAAAATGCCTTACTATACATGGTCGTTTCTTTGGGCTAAAAACGCCTTACTATACATGGTCGTTTCTTTGGGCTAAAAACGCCTTAGTATACATGGTCGTTTTTTTTGGGCTAAAAACGCCTTACTATACATGGTCGTTTTTTTGGGCTAAAAACGCCTTACTATACATGGTCGTTTTTTTTGGCCTAATAAACGCCTTACTATACATGGTCGTTTCTTTGGTCTAAAAACGCCTTACTATACATGGTCGTTTTTTTGGGCTAATAAACGCCTTACTATACATGGTCGTTTTTTTTTTGCCTAATAAACGCCTTACTATACATGGTCGTTTCTTTGGGCTAAAAACGCCTTACTATACATGGTCGTTTTTTTGGCCTAAAAACGCCTTACTATACATGGTCGTTTTTTTGTCCTAAAAAACGCCTTACTATACATGGTGGTTTTTTTCGGACTAAAACGCCTTACTATACATGGTCGTTTTTTTCCGCTAAAAATGCCTTACTATACATGGTCGTTTCTTTGGGCTAAAAACGCCTTACTATACATGGTCGTTTCTTTGGGCTAAAAACGCCTTAGTATACATGGTCGTTTTTTTTGGGCTAAAAACGCCTTACTATACATGGTCGTTTTTTTTGGCCTAATAAACGCCTTACTATACATGGTCGTTTCTTTGGGCTAAAAACGCCTTACTATACATGGTCGTTTTTTTCAGGCTAAAAACACTTTACTGTACATGGTCGTTTTTTTCGGGCTAAATCGCCTTACTATACATGGTAGTTTTTTGGTAAAAAATGCCTTACTATACATGGTGGTTTTTTTGGCCTAAAAACGCCTTACTATACATGGTCGTTTTTTTCGGACTAAAACGCCTTACTATACATGGTGGTTTTTTTCCGCTAAAAATGCCTTACTATACATGGTCATTTCTTTGGGCTAAAAACGCCTTACTATACATGGTCGTTTCTTTGGGCTAAAAACGCCTTACTATACATGGTCGTTTTTTTTGGGCTAAAAACGTCTTACTATACATGGTCGTTTCTTTGGTCTAAAAACGCCTTACTATACATGGTCGTTTTTTTTTGCCTAATAAACGCCTTACTATACATGGTCGTTTTTTGGTAAAAAATGCCTTACTATACATGGTCGTTTTTTGGTAAAAAATGCCTTACTATACATGGTGGTTTTTTTCCGCTAAAAATGCCTTACTATACATGGTTGTTTTTTTGGCCTAAAAACGCCTTACTATACATGGTCGTTTTTTTGGCCTAAAAAACGCCTTACTATACATGGTCGTTTTTTTCGGACTAAAACGCCTTACTATACATGGTGGTTTTTTTCCGCTAAAAATGCCTTACTACACATGGTCGTTTCTTTGGGCTAAAAACGCCTTACTATACATGGTCGTTTCTTTGGGCTAAAAACGCCTTAGTATACATGGTCGTTTTTTTGGGGCTAAAAACGCCTTACTATACATGGTCGTTTTTTTGGGCTAAAAACGCCTTACTATACATGGTCGTTTTTTTTGGCCTAATAAACGCCTTACTATACATGGTCGTTTTTTTTGGGCTAAAAACGCCTTACTATACATGGTCGTTTCTTTGGGCTAAAAACGCCTTACTATACATGGTCGTTTTTTTTGGCCTAATAAACGCCTTACTATACATGGTCGTTTTTTTTGGCCTAAAACGCCTTACTATACATGGTGGTTTTTTTCCGCTAAAAATGCCTGACTATACATGGTGGTTTCTTTGGGCTAAAAACGCCTTACTATACATGGTCGTTTCTTTGGGCTAAAAACGTTTTTTTTTGGCCTAATAAACGCCTTACTATACATGGTCGTTTCTTTGGGCTAAAAACGCCTTACTATACATGGTCGTTTCTTTGGGCTATAAACGCCTTACTATACATGGTCATTTTTTTTTGGCCTAATAAACGCCTTACTATACATGGTCGTTTTTTTGGGCTAAAAACGCCTTACTATACATGGTCGTTTCTTTGGGCTAAAAACGCCTTACTATACATGGTCGTTTTTTTTGGCCTAATAAACGCCTTACTATACATGGTCGTTTTTTTGGGCTAAAAACGGCTAACTGTACATGGTCGTTTTTTGGTAAAAAATGCCTTACTATACATGGTCGTTTTTTTGGCCTAAAAAACGGCTTACTATACATGGTCGTTTTTTTCGGGCTAAAACGCCTTACTATACATGGTGTTTTTTTCCGCTAAAAAAGCCTTACTATACATGGTCGTTTCTTTGGGCTAAAAACGCCTTACTATACATGGTCGTTTTTTTCAGGCTAAAAACACTTTACTGTACATGGTCGTTTTTTTCGGGCTAAAACGCCTTACTATACATGGTAGTTTTTTGGTAAAAAATGCCTTACTATACATGGTGGTTTTTTTTGGCCTAAAAACGCCTTACTATACATGGTCGTTTTTTTCGGACTAAAACGCCTTACTATACATGGTGGTTTTTTTCCGCTAAAAATGCCTTACTATACATGGTCATTTCTTTGGGCTAAAAACGCCTTACTATACATGGTCGTTTCTTTGGGCTAAAAACGCCTTACTATACATGGTCGTTTTTTTTTGGGCTAAAAACGTCTTACTATACATGGTCGTTTTTTTGGTCTAAAAACGCCTTACTATACATGGTCGTTTTTTTTTGCCTAATAAACGCCTTACTATACATGGTCGTTTCTTTGGGCTAAAAACGGCTTACTATACATGGTCGTTTTTTGGTAAAAAAATGCCTTACTATACATGGTGGTTTTTTTCCGCTAAAAATGCCTTACTATACATGGTCGTTTTTTTGGCCTAAAAACGCCTTAATATACATGGTCGTTTTTTTGGCCTAAAAAACGCCTTACTATACGTGGTCGTTTTTTTCGGACTAAAACGCCTTACTATACATGGTGGTTTTTTTCCGCTAAAAATGCCTTACTATACATGGTCGTTTCTTGGGGCTAAAAACGCCTTACTATACATGGTCGTTTCTTTGGGCTAAAAACGCCTTAGTATACATGGTCGTTTTTTTTGGGCTAAAAACGCCTTACTATACATGGTCGTTTTTTTGGGCTAAAAACGCCTTACTATACATGGTCGTTTTTTTTGGCCTAATAAACGCCTTACTATACATGGTCGTTTTTTTTGGGCTAAAAACGCCTTACTATACATGGCGTTTCTTTGGGCTAAAAACGCCTTACTATACATGGTCGTTTTTTTTGGCCTAATAAACGGCTTACTATACATGGTCGTTTTTTTTGGCCTAATAAACGCCTTACTATACATGGTCGTTTTTTTTTTGCCTAATAAACGCCTTACTATACATGGTCGTTTTTTTTGGGCTAAAAACGCCTTACTATACATGGTCGTTTCTTTGGGCTAAAAACGCCTTACTATACATGGTCGTTTTTTTTGGGCTAAAAACGCCTTACTATACATGGTCGTTTCTTTGGGCTAAAAACGCCTTACTATACATGGTCGTTTTTTTGGCCTAAAAAACGCCTTACTATACATGGTCGTTTTTTTCGGACTAAAACGCCTTACTATACATGGTGGTTTTTTTCCGCTAAAAATGCCTTACTATACATGGTGGTTTCTTTGGGCTAAAAACGCCTTACTATACATGGTCGTTTCTTTGGGCTAAAAACGTTTTTTTTTGGGCTAAAAACGCCTTACGATACATGGTCGTTTTTTTTGGCCTAATAAACGCCTTACTATACATGGTCGTTTCTTTGGGCTAAAAACGCCTTACTATACATGGTCATTTTTTTTTTGGCCTAATAAACGCCTTACTATACATGGTCGTTTTTTTGGGCTAAAAACGCCTTACTATACATGGTGGTTTTTTTCCGCTAAAAATGCCTTACTATACATGGTGGTTTCTTTGGGCTAAAAACGCCTTACTATACATGGTCGTTTCTTTGGGCTAAAAACGTTTTTTTTTTGGGCTAAAAACGCCTTACGATACATGGTCGTTTTTTTTGGCCTAATAAACGCCTTACTATACATGGTCGTTTCTTTGGGCTAAAAACGCCTTACTATACATGGTCATTTTTTTTTTGGCCTAATAAACGCCTTACTATACATGGTCGTTTTTTTGGGCTAAAAACGCCTTACTATACATGGTGGTTTTTTTCCGCTAAAAATGCCTTACTATACATGGTGGTTTCTTTGGGCTAAAAACGCCTTACTATACATGGTCGTTTCTTTGGGCTAAAAACGTTTTTTTTTGGGCTAAAAACGCCTTACGATACATGGTCGTTTTTTTTGGCCTAATAAACGCCTTACTATACATGGTCGTTTCTTTAGGCTAAAAACGCCTTACTATACATGGTCGTTTTTTTTGGCCTAATAAACGCCTTACTATACATGGTCGTTTTTTTGGGCTAAAAACGCCTTACTATACATGGCCGTTTTTTTGGGCTAAAAACGGCTAACTATACATGGTCGTTTTTTGGTAAAAAATGCCTTACTATACATGGTGGTTTTTTTCCGCTAAAAAAGCCTTACTATACATGATCGTTTCTTTGGGCTAAAAATGCCTGACTATATATACGTGGTCGTTTTTTTCGGCTAAAAAAGTCTTACTTTCGATGGTCTTTTTTTTGGGGGGGCCGCAAAACACCTTACTATACATATAGGCTGCATGTGTGGCTCATTGGTCTAGGGGTATGATTCTCGCTTCGGGTGCGAGAGGTCCCGGGTTCAAATCCCGGATGAGCCCAAACGTTTGCAAATTTCCCCACGATGGGACAATTAAAGTCATTCTGATGTTATTTTTTTGTCGGCTAAAAATTCCTTGGTCGTTTTTTTCCGGCTGAAAATGCCTTAATATATACATGGTCGTTTTTTGGTCAAACATGCCTTACTATACATGGTCATTTTTTTCAGCTAAAAATGCCTTACGATACATGGTCGTTTTTTTTCGGGCTAAAAACGCCTTACTATACATGGTTGTTTTTTTCGGCCTAATAAACGCCTTACCATACATGGTCGTTTTTTTCGGGCTAAAAATGCCTTACTATACATGGTCGTTTTTTTCGGGCTAAAAACGCCTTACTATACATGGTCGTTTTTTCGGGCAAAACGCCTTACTATACATGGTCGTTTTTTTCGGGCTAAAAATGCCTTACTATACATAGTCGTTTTTTTCGGGCTAAAAACGCCTTACTATACATGGTCGTTTTTTGGTCAAAAATGCCTTACTATACATGGTCGTTTTTTTCGGGCTAAAAACGCCTTACTATACATGGTCGTTTTTTCGGGCTAAAACGCCTTACTATACATGGTCGTTTTTTTCGGGCTAAAAACGGCTTACTATACATGGTCGTTTTTTTCGGGCTAAAACGCCTTGCTATACATGGTCGTTTTTTTCGGGCTAAAAACGCCTTACTATACATGGTCGTTTTTTGGTCAAAAATGCCTTACTATACATGGTCGTTTTTTTCGGGCTAAAAACGCCTTACTATACATGGTCGTTTTTTCGGGCTAAAACGCCTTACTATACATGGTCGTTTTTTTCGGGCTAAAAATGCCTTACTATACATGGTCGTTTTTTTGGCCTAAAAAACGCCTTACTATACATGGTCGTTTTTTTCGGGCTAAAAACGGCTTACTATACATGGTCGTCTTTTTCGGGCTAAAAACGCCTTACTATACATGGTCGTTTTTTCGGGCTAAAACGCCTTACTATACATGGTCGTTTTTTTCGGGCTAAAAACGCCTTACTATACATAGTCGTTTTTTTCGGGCTAAAAACGCCTTACTATACATGGTCGTTTTTTGGTCAAAAATGCCTTACTATACATGGTCGTTTTTTTCGGGCTAAAAACGCCTTACTATACATGGTCGTTTTTTCGAGCTAAAACGCCTTACTATACATGGTCGTTTTTTTCGGGCTAAAAACGCCTTACTATACATGGTCGTTTTTTTCGGGCTAAAACGCCTTACTATACATGGTCGTTTTTTTCGGGCTAAAAACGCCTTACTATACATGGTCGTTTTTTTCGGGCTAAAAACGCCTTACTATACATGGTCGTTTTTTTCGGGCTAAAACGCCTTACTATACATGGTCGTTTTTTTCGGGCTAAAAACGCCTTACTATACATGGTCGTTTTTTTCGGGCTAAAAATGCCTTACTATACATGGTCGTTTTTTCGGGCTAAAAACGCCTTACCATACATGGTCGTTTTTTTCGGGCTAAAAATGCCTTACTATACATGGTCGTTTCTTTGGGCTAAAAACGCCTTACTATACATGGTCGTTTTTTTTGGGCTAAAAACGCCTTACAATACATGGTCGTTTTTTTGGCCTAAAAAATGCCTTACTATACATGGTCGTTTTTTCCGCTAAAATGCCTTACTATACATGGTCGTTTTTTCGGGCTAAAAACGCCTACTATACATGGTTGTTTTTTTCGGCCTAATAAACGCCTTACCATACATGGTCGTTTTTTTCGGGCATAAAATGCCTTACTATACATGGTCGTTTTTTTCGGGCTAAAAACGCCTTACTATACATGGTCGTTTTTTCGGGCTAAAAACTCCTTACTATACATGGTCGTTTTTTTTCGGGCTAAAAACGCCTTACGATACATGGTCGTTTTTTTTTCGGGCTAAAAACGCCTTACTATACATGCTTGTTTTTTTCGGCCTAATAAACGCCTTACCATACATGGTCGTTTTTTTCGGGCTAAAAATGCCTTACTATACATGGTCGTTTTTTTCGGGCTAAAAACGCCTTACTATACATGGTCGTTTTTTCGGGCTAAAACGCCTTACTATACATGGTCGTTTTTTTCGGGCTAAAAATGCCTTACTATACATAGTCGTTTTTTTCGGGCTAAAAACGCCTTACTATACATGGTCGTTTTTTGGTCCAAAATGCCTTACTATACATGGTCGTTTTTTTCGGGCTAAAAACGCCTTACTATACATGGTCGTTTTTTCGGGCTAAAAACGCCTTACTATACATGGTCGTTTTTTTTCGGGCTAAAAACGCCTTACTATACATGGTCGTTTTTTGGTCAAAAATGCCTTACTATACGTGGTCGTTTTTTTTCGGGCTAAAAACGCCTTACTATACATGGTCGTTTTTTCGGGCTAAAAACGCCTTACTATACATGGTCGTTTTGTTTGGCCTAATAAACGCCTTACTATACATGGTCGTTTTTTTCGGGCTAAAAACGCCTTACTATACATGTTCGTTTTTTGGTCAAAAATGCCTTACTATACATGGTCGTTTTTTTCGGGCTAAAAATGCCTTACTATACATGGTCGTTTTTTTCGGGCTAAAAATGCCTTACTATACATAGTCGTTTTTTCGGGCTAAAAACGCCTTACTATACATGGTCGTTTTTTTCGGGCTAAAAATGCCTTACTATACATGGTCGTTTTTTTCGGGCTAAAAACGCCTTACTATACATGGTCGTTTTTTGGTAAAAAATGCCTTACTATACGTGGTCGTTTTTTCGGGCTAAAAACGCCTTACTATACATGGTCGTTTTGTTTGGCCTAATAAACGCCTTTCTATACATGGTCGTTTTTTTCGGACTAAAAACGCCTTACTATACATGGTCGTTTTTTGGTCAAAAATGCCTTACTATACATGGTCGTTTTTTTTCGGGCTAAAACACCTTACTATACATGGTGGTTTTTTTCCGCTAAAAATGCCTTACTATACATGGTCGTTTCTTTGGGCTAAAAACGCCTTACTATACATGGTCGTTTTTTTTGGGCTAAAAACGCCTTACTATACATGGTTGTTTTTTTTGGCCTAATAAACGCCTTACTATACATGGGCGTTTTTTCGGGCTAAAAACGCCTTACTATACATGGTCGGTTTTTTTGGCCTAATAAACGCCTTACTATACATGGTGGTTTTTTCGGGCTAAAACGCCTTACTATACATGGTCGTTTTTTTCGGGCTAAAAATGCCTTACTATACATGGTGGTTTTTTTCGGGCTAAAAATGCCTTACTATACATAGTCGTTTTCTTCGGGCTAAAAACGCCTTACTATACATGGTCGTTTTCTTCGGGCTAAAAACGCCTTACTATACATGGTCGTTTTTTTCGGGCTAAAAATGCCTTACTATACATGGTTGTTTTTTCGGGCTAAAAACGCCTTACTATACATGGTTGTTTTTTTCGGGCTAAAAACGCCTTACTATACATGGTCGTTTTTTTCGGGCTAAAAATGCCTTACTATACATAGTCGTTTTTTCGGGCTAAAAACGCCTTACTATACATGGTCGTTTTTTTCGGGCTAAAAATGCCTTACTATACATGGTCGTTTTTTTCGGGCTAAAAACGCCTTACTATACATGGTCGTTTTTTGGTAAAAAATGCCTTACTATACGTGGTCGTTTTTTCGGGCTAAAAACGCCTTACTATACATGGTCGTTTTGTTTGGCCTAATAAACGCCTTTCTATACATGGTCGTTTTTTTCGGACTAAAAACGCCTTACTATACATGGTCGTTTTTTGGTCAAAAATGCCTTACTATACATGGTCGTTTTTTTTCGGGCTAAAACACCTTACTATACATGGTGGTTTTTTTCCGCTAAAAATGCCTTACTATACATGGTCGTTTCTTTGGGCTAAAAACGCCTTACTATACATGGTCGTTTTTTTTGGGCTAAAAACGCCTTACTATACATGGTTGTTTTTTTTGGCCTAATAAACGCCTTACTATACATGGGCGTTTTTTCGGGCTAAAAACGCCTTACTATACATGGTCGGTTTTTTTGGCCTAATAAACGCCTTACTATACATGGTGGTTTTTTCGGGCTAAAACGCCTTACTATACATGGTCGTTTTTTTCGGGCTAAAAATGCCTTACTATACATGGTGGTTTTTTTCGGGCTAAAAATGCCTTACTATACATAGTCGTTTTCTTCGGGCTAAAAACGCCTTACTATACATGGTCGTTTTCTTCGGGCTAAAAACGCCTTACTATACATGGTCGTTTTTTTTCGGGCTAAAAATGCCTTACTATACATGGTTGTTTTTTCGGGCTAAAAACGCCTTACTATACATGGTTGTTTTTTTCGGGCTAAAAACGCCTTACTATACATGGTCGTTTTTTTCGGGCTAAAACGCCTTGCTATACATGGTCGTTTTTTTGGCCTAATAAACGCCTTACTATACATGGTCGTTTTTTGGTCAAAAATGCCTTACTATACATGGTCGTTTTTTCGGGCTAAAAACGCCTTACTATACATGGTCGTTTTGTTTGGCCTAATAAACGCCTTACTATACATGGTCGTTTTTTTCGGGCTAAAAACGCCTTACTTTACATGGTCGTTTTTTGGTCAAAAATGCCTTACTATACATGGTTGTTTTTTTCGGGCTAAAAATGCCTTACTATACATGGTCGTTTTCGGGCTAAAAACGCCTTACTTTACATGGTCGTTTTTTGGTCAAAAATGCCTTACTATACATGGTTGTTTTTTTCGGGCTAAAAATGCCTTACTATACATGGTCGTTTCTTTGGGCTAATAAACGCCTTACTATACATGGTCGTTTTTTCGGGCTAAAACGCCTTACTATACATGGTCGGTTTTTTTGGCCTAATAAACGCCTTACTATACATGGTCGTTTTTTCGGGCTAAAAACGCCTTACTATACATGGTCGTTTTTTTCGGGCTAAAAACGCCTTACTATACATGGTCGTTTTTTTCGGGCTAAAACGCCTTGCTATACATGGTCGTTTTTTTGGCCTAATAAACGCCTTACTATACATGGTCGTTTTTTGGTCAAAAATGCCTTACTATACGTGGTCGTTTTTTTTCGGGCTAAAAACGCCTTACTATACATGGTCGTTTTTTCGGGCTAAAAACGCCTTACTATACATGGTCGTTTTGTTTGGCCTAATAAACGCCTTACTATACATGGTCGTTTTTTTCGGGCTAAAAACGCCTTACTATACATGGTCGTTTTTTGGTCAAAAATGCCTTACTATACATGGTCGTTTTTTTCGGGCTAAAAATGCCTTACTATACATGGTCGTTTTTTTTGGGCTAAAAATGCCTTACTATACATAGTCGTTTTTTCGGGCTAAAAACGCCTTACTATACATGGTCGTTTTTTTCGGGCTAAAAACGCCTTACTATACATGATCGTTTTTTTCGGGCTAAAAATGCCTTACTATACATGGTCGTTTTTTTCGGGCTAAAAATGCCTTACTATACATGGTCGTTTTTTTCGGGCTAAAAATGCCTTACTATACATAGTCGTTTTTTTCGGGCTAAAAACGCCTTACTATACATGGTCGTTTTTTCGGGCTAAAAACGCCTTACTATACATGGTCGTTTTTTCGGGCTAAAAACGCCTTAGTATACATGGTCGTTTTTTTCGGGCTAAAAACGCCTTACTATACATGGTCGTTTTTTCAGGCTAAAAACGCCTTACTATACATGGTCGTTTTGTTCGGGCTAAAAATGCCTTACTATACATGGTCGTTTTTTTCGGGCTAAAAATGCCTTACTATACATGGTCGTTTTTTTCGGGCTAAAAATGCCTGACTATACATGGTCGTTTTTTTCGGGCTAAAAACGCCTTACTATACATGATCGTTTTTTTCGGGCTAAAAATGCCTGACTATACATGGTCGTTTTTTTCGGGCTAAAAATGCCTTACTATACATGGTCGTTTTTTTCGGGCTAAAAATGCCTTACTATACATAGTCGTTTTTTTCGGGCTAAAAACGCCTTACTATACATGGTCGTTTTTTCGGGCTAAAAACGCCTTACTATACATGGTCGTTTTTTCGGGCTAAAAACGCCTTAGTATACATGGTCGTTTTTTTCGGGCTAAAAACGCCTTACTATACATGGTCGTTTTTTCAGGCTAAAAACGCCTTACTATACATGGTCGTTTTGTTCGGGCTAAAAATGCCTTACTATACATGGTCGTTTTTTTCGGGCTAAAAATGCCTTACTATACATGGTCGTTTTTTTCGGGCTAAAAATGCCTTACTATACATAGTCGTTTTTTTCGGGCTAAAAATGCCTTACTATACATGGTCGTTTTTTTTCGGGCTAAAAAACGCCTTACTATACATGGTCGTTTTTTTCGGGCTAAAAACGCCTTACTATACATGGTCGTTTTTTCGGGCTAAAACGCCTTACTATACATGGTCGTTTTTTTGGTCAAAAATGCCTTACTAAACATGGTTGTTTTTTTCGGGCTAAAAACGCCTTACTATACATGGTCGTTTTTTTTCGGGCTAAAAACGCCTTACTATACATGGTTGTTTTTTTCCGCTAAAAATTCCTACTATACATGGTTGTTTTTTTGGCCTAAAAACGCCTTGCTATACATTGTCGTTTTTTTTCGGGCTAAAAACGCCTTACTATACATGGTTGTTTTTTTCCGCTAAAAATTCCTTACTATACATGGTCGTTTTTTTGGCTAAAAACACCTTACTATACATTGTCTTTTTTCAGCTATAAATGCCTTACTATACATGGTCGTTTTTTTCTACTAAAAATGCCTTACTAAATACATAGTGAGTTTTTTTAACGATTTTATGCAACTGAAAATGGAAGAAAATGGTGTCCTCGGCAACGTTTTTGCAACTATTATTAACACAAATAAGAACAATGAAAGAAAAACAGACCCTGGTGCAACTGACGAGTGCCACTTTTCACTGGCCAAAAGGTCCTCACTTGTCAATAATGTCCTCACAAGACTAGTCATAAAAACACACACACACATACACACGTTTGCTGACATCTCAACGCACCGCATGACCTGCATCAGGCGAGCGACGCCTGCCCCCGCTGACTAACTGATGGGCTCATTATCATGCAGTAATGTCATGTCATTATGATGGCTCCCTCCCTCACTCGAACCCGTAACCTCGTATTACACCTTCGTTCGAAATCTTACACCTCATCGCTAACCCAAAACTCTTACATGGAAACCTCACACTGGCTTGAAATTGAAACTCAAAATAAGGCTTGTATGAAATGGTAAACCTGGCTTTAAAGCGCAGTTTTAACCCTAACCCAGATTTAAAACCCTAATTTGAAACCCTAACCTGTATTTAAACCCCTAATTTGAAATCCAACCCCTTCTTTAAAACCTTAATTTGAAAACCTAACCCTACTTTGAAACCCTATTTTGAAACCCAAACCTAAATTTAAAACCCAAATTTGAAATCCAACCCCGTCTTTAAAACTCTAATTTGAGAACCAACCCCTACTTTGAAACCCTAACCCAGAATTAAAACCCAATTTTGAAATCCAACGCCTTCTTTAAAAACCTAATTTGAAATCCTAACCCTACTTTGAAACCCTAATTTGAAACCCTAACCGGGATTTAAAACCCAAATTTGGAAACAATCCCTTCTTTAAAACCCTAATTTGAAACCCAAACCCAATTTTGAAAGCCTAATTTGAAAACCTAACCCTACTTTGAAACCAATTTGAAACCCTAACCCAGATTTAAAACCCAAATTTGAAATCCAACCCCTTCTTTAAAACCTTAATTTGAAAACCTAACCCTACTTTGAAACCCTAATTTGAAACCCAAACCTAAATTTAAAACCCAAATTTGAAATCCAACCCCTTCTTTAAAACTCTAATTTGAGAACCAACCCCTACTTTGAAACCCTAACCCAGAATTAAAACCCAATTTTGAAATCCAACCCCTTCTTTAAAACCCTAATTTGAAATCCTAACCTTACTTTGAAACCCTAATTTGAAACCCTAACCGGGATTTAAAACCCAAATTTGGAAACAATCCCTTCTTTAAAACCCTAATTTGAAACCCAAACCCAACTTTGAAAGCCTAATTTGAAAACCTAACCCTACTTTGAAACCCTAACCCAGATTTAAAACCAATTTGAAACCCAACCCCTTCTTTGAAACCCTAATTTGAAACCCTAACCCAGATTTAAAACCCTAACCCTACTTTGAAACCCTAAATTGAAACACTAACCCAGATTTAAAACCCTAACCCTACTTTGAAACCCTAAGTTGAAACCCACATTTAACTTCCAACCCTTTCTTTAAAACCCTAATTTGAAACCCTAACCCAGATTTAAAACCCTAACCCTACTTTGAAACCCTAAATTGAAACACTAACCCAGATTTAAAACCCTAACCCTACTTTGAAACCCTAAGTTGAAACCCACATTTAACTTCCAACCCTTTCTTTAAAACCCTAATTTGAAACCCTAACCCAGATTTACAACCCTAACCCTACTTTGAAACCCTAAATTGAAACCCTAACCCAGATTTAAAACCCTAACCCTACTTTGAAACCCTAAGTTGAAACCCACATTAAACTTCCAACCCTTTCTTTAAAACCCTAATTTGAAAACCAAACCCTACTTTGAAACCCCAACCCTGATTTAAAGCCCAAATTTTAAACCCAACCAATGCTAATTTTCCGATTTGATGCTAAAGATAAGCTCCCGGGGGGAAAAAAATATGGAATGAACACGACGGTATGAATATTTACTACTACAAACACAATTTACACGAATAAAACGACAACAAAGTATGACTAAATGCAAAACTAACAAAAACAAATCGTATTAGTGTTAACAAATACAGTAAAGTCTCGTTACATCGATATTCAAGGGAGTCCAAAAAAATATCGATATAACCGGGACTATCGATATATCCGACCCTGTTTGCATGTAATTTTCTCCGTGCGTGCATAGAAATAGTATCGATATAACCGGGACTATCGATATATCCGATATCGATATAACCAGACTTTACTGTAAATGGTAAAAACATGTCAAGATAGGCCAAAGAATCGTCAATGCTCAACTTTTTTATTGCATTTTTATGGTCATAGGAAATTTCATATTGTGTTGATTGATGAGCAACAAACTTGAAATAAAGAAAAACATTAAAAAAAAAAAACTACCGAAGGCCAAATTCAATGAAGGTTGACAATGCTGATAACACGCTTAAAATAAAGTAAAATACAATTACAAAAATAAAACTACAGTGTTACTTGTGTCTGACTGTTAGTACTACATTACAGGAATAAATAACGTCAATAAATAAGAGATTCTATCCACGAAATATCGTGTACACTTTCCACGTTAGCTGATCCCATCGTTAGGTAGTTTTTTAAAATTTAAAATATCACTTAAAAAATAAAAAAATAAAATGCATAGGAATCGCGAGGAATGACAATAGGTCCAGTTACACACCATCCTCTATAGATTATTTTGCTTTGCGTAAAGTGCACTCAGATGCAGGTGAAGTCCGTTCAAAATGTTCAGGAGTGGCTTTGTCGTCACATGTGGAGGAGTAGGAAGACAAGGGGGGAGGTTGTGGGGGAGGGGGGGAGGGGTCACTCCCTTGACTGGTAGAAAAGGATGTAACCGGACTCGGAGTTCTTGGAAATATCTGAGGTAAGTCCGTAAAACTCCTCGATGGCGTGAGCGTCGATTTTCTGCGGGAAGATTTTTGTATTTATTTATTATTGGACGGATGACACAAACACATGGATGCATCTGGGAAATTTAAAAAAAAAAAAGGGGATGATGGAGAATAAGAAGTTATCATATTTAAAAATTTCATGCTGTTATATGCTTAGTCAAACGTGTGACTCGAATACACAATTGAAGCACAGACAATCTGAGGTCAATCTGAGGTCAACAGACACAGCTGTTATCTTCATCTCGGAGATCTGGCCTTGAATAGAATTTAGGACTTGGGAAACTCTTTTAACCCCGAAGCAATTTACAACTTGAAACGGATTATTCTCATTTTAATGGTTTCCTATGGGAAATTAATTTTTGGGATACACACTTTTCGCCTTACACACTCTGTCTGGGAACCAATTAAGTTCGTAAGCCAAGGTATAACTGTACGTTAATGGCTCAAGGGCCTGGATGCATCCCTGCAAACATGGCTCTCATGCAAAAAAAAAACAAAAAAAGAACAAAGAGAAAGAGGGTGACGCACCTCCACGATGTCATCGTCAAAGAGCAGCCAGAAACCATGACTCTTCACGATGGTGATGTAATGCCCTCTGTTTGGACCACTAAAGGAACACATATAGGCATTCCATTAGCATACCTGGCAACTTCTGAAAGCAGAAAAGCATTGTAATACGCTGTAGTACAGCTTACTGCGCACGCACGGTAAACTATCTGCATTTCCGCTTGTTAGTGTTTTTTTATAATAATAATAATAATAATAATAATAATAATAATAATAATAATAATAATAATAATAGATTTCATTTTTAAGCGCATTTCGAAACTCTCAAGGACACTTTACAGTCACGGGATATTTTTTCTGCAGGTGAGCAGCGGCAGCCACACGCGCCAGTGTTCACTCAACCCGGAAGTAACGTGGTCATCATAAGAAAACCTTTATTTGTTTTACCCAATGACACCATTTACAGCAGCGAAATAATCCACATCCAAAATTTTGGAAATTAGAAAAAAATGCCTGGAAAATTCTTTGTAAAAATTTTGAAAATTAGAAAAAAATCCTTGAAAAATGATTTGCCCAAATTTTGAACATTTTAAAAATCACTGAAAAATTATTTGCCAAAACGTTGAAAATTAGAAAAAAATGCCTGGAAAATTATTTGCCCAAATTTTGAACATTTTAAAAATCACTGAAAATGTATTTGCCAAAATTTTGAACATTTTAAAAATCACTTGAAAAATTGAAAATTAGAAAAAATGCCTGGAAAATTATTTGCCAAAATTTGGAAAAATCCCTGAAAAGGTATTTGCCCAAATTTTGAAAATTAGAAAAAATCCAGTAAAAGTATTTGCCAAAATGCTAAAAATGTGAAAAATGCCTGGAAAATTATTTGCCAAAATTTTGAAGATTAGAAAAATCCCAGAAAAATTATTTGCCAAAATTAAAAAAAAATAGAAAAATGCCTGGAAAATGATTTGCCAAAATGTTGAAAATTAGAAAAATCCCTGAAAAATTATTTGCCATAATTTTGAAAATTAGAAAAATGCCTGGAAAATTATTTGCCAACAATTTGAAAATTGGAAAAAATCACAGAAAAATTATTTCCCAAAATTAAAAAAAAATAGAAAAATGCCTGGAAAATGATTTGCCAAAATGTTGAAAATTAGAAAAATCCCTGAAAAATTATTTTGCCATAATTTTGAAAATTAGAAAAATGCCTGGAAAATTATTTGCCAACAATTTGAAAATTAGAAAAATCACAGAAAAATGATTTGCCAAAATAAAAAAAAAATGGAAAAATGCCTGGAAAATTATTTGCCAAAATGTTGAAAATTAGAAAAATCCCTGAAAAATTATTTGCCATAATTTTGAAAAGTAGAAAAATACCTGGAAAATTATTTGCCAAAATTTTGAAAATTAGAAAAATCCATGAAAAATTATTTGCCATAATTTTGAAAATTAGAAAAATCCCAGAAACATTTGTTGCCAAAATTTTGAAAAGTAGAAAAATCCCTGAAAGATTATTTGCCAAAATTTTGAAAATTAGAAAAATCCATGAAAAATTATTTGCCAAAATTTTGAAAATTAGAAAAAAATACCATGGATAGCTTTGTGCATAAGGTGTCTCAAGGAGCTTTGGGTTGTACATCTTAGAAGTTGTGATATTGCAACTTAGAAGTTGTGATATTATCGTGCTATTGATATGATGCAGGCAGACACACTAGAAACTTCATTGATAGCTGGTTCCCTTGCTTGTATGTTCTCTTCAAATTATACAGATGGCTTGTGCGATTTGTTTGTGGAGGCTGATTGATGGGATATTTTAACCTTGCAGTCTACACTCTGCCTTTGAACTATCAATAAAGTTGAAACGAGTCCAAATTTCCCTGTGTTTTCTATCCATGTTCTCACCTTTTCACTTTTGTTTTTTGTTTCAAGCTTTTAATTTCCATTCGTTGCATAACTTTGACAAAGTCGAGTTTTGCGGATGTCACGTGTTGGGCAAAAATGCAACATCTTGGGCTGATATTTTCCGCCTCGTATTTCACCTGCCGCAGTGGACGACCACAGCCACCAAGTCGTACATGCGATCCAGGTTGACGGCGTCGCCCGACGTGTTAAAGAGGCGCAGCTCCAAGGGGAAGACCACACGGTACGACAGCTTGGTGTAGCGATGCAGTTGTTCCATGTACTTGAATCTTTTCAGGTGCAACGCCAGGATCATGGGCAACTTTTTCACGCACATCCTAGTGTTAAAAAAAAGCAGGTGGGTAGTTGAAGTTATTCCAAGTGCGGTGACAAATGAAATCTATACAAAAATGCATCTGAAATTTAGGGTCAATTATTTGTGAGGAACCCCCTTGAGATGCGTTCACGGACCGTTTCTGGGCCTCCTGCTTGCTGCAGCACATCTCGCAGTAGTACTTGTATTCGCTGCACAGTGTCTCCGTATTGCTGAAATCCCTGCAAGGGGTGGTGGAGTGTATTGAACTTGTTCCTGCTTTTCCCACTTGGCGCCTTTTCAAAATAAAATCTACCTGAGGCAATGTGTTATGGACGTGTTCTGTTCCACATCCACCGAAAGGTCGAGGAAATCTTCATCTTTGCTGCTCACCTGGCAAAGACATTGAGGGGAAATTAAGATAAAAATAAATATTTATTATTAAAATTAACCACATAAAAATACATTAAAAGTATAAATACATAAACAAACAAAAACATACATGAATAAATACATACACAAATAAATGAATAAATAAATACAAAACCACATAAAAATACTTTATAAACAATCAAAAACATATACCCATGAATAAATACATACACAAATAAATAAATAAAATAAATAACCACATACAAATACATTAAACAATATAATAAATACACAAAATAAAGGAAAAAAATTCATTAAAAAATATGTAATAATAATATTTAATATAATGAATAATAATATGAAGCAAACAAATACAAGATCAATTTATTTTATCACAAATATCAAATAAATGTGAAATTTTTTGTTCGAACAAAAATGTTTAATATTTTGTGTATCATTGTAATTATGTAACTTCATTTCACATATTTATATTTAATACCTTTTTATGATCAAGACAATTAAAGTTATTGGCACGTTTAGCTTGTATCATTTGAAGTTAAGTAGTATATTTTTAAAATAAAATGAATTTTCTTAATTCTAAGGAATAATAATATGAAGCAAATAAATACAAGATCAATTTATTTTATCACAAATATAAAATATATCACGAATAAATTATATATTTAAAAAAATGTATACTATTTTGTGTAGAATTGTAATTATGTAACTTCATTTCACATATTTAATATATATTTTTTTTAATGATCAATACACGTGGACCCTTTAGCATGTCCCATCCGAAATTTAGTAGTATTGGATTGGATTGGATATGCCTTTATTAGTCTCACAGTGGAGAAATTTACATTTCACATTTCACATAGTATATTTTTAAATTAAAATTAAAATAACATTAATTTTCTTAATTATAATGAATAATAATATAAAGAAAATAAATACAAGATAAATGAATTTTAAAATTGTTTATTTTTATTTTATCACAAATAAATATAGCAAATATATCACAAAAAAATTAATTATCTATTTTTTTTAATATAAATGTCTAATATTTTCTGTAGAATTGTAATTGTGTAACTTCATTTCACATATTTACTAATACTTTTTTATGATCAATACATGTAACATCATTTTTTAAATTAGCAAATATATCACAAATAAATTGTATCTTTTTTCCGAATAAAAATGTCAAATTTTTGGATAGAATTGTAATTATTACATATTTTTTATGATCAATACATTTAACTAAAGTTATTGGAACATTTAGCTTGTCCCATCCGAAATTTAGTATATTTTTAAATTAAAATTAAAATAACATTAATTTTCTTAATTATAATGAATAATAATATAAAGAAAATAAATACAAGATAAATGAATTTTAAAATTGTTTATTTTTATTTTATCACAAATAAATATAGCAAATATATCACAAAAAAATTAATTATCTATTTTTTTTATATAAATGTCTAATATTTTCTGTAGAATTGTAATTGTGTAACTTCATTTCACATATTTAATAATACTTTTTTATGATCAATACATGTAACATCATTTTTTAAATTAGCAAATATATCACAAATAAATTGTATCTTTTTTCCGAATAAAAATGTCAAATTTTTGGATAGAATTGTAATTATGACATATTTTTTATGATCAATACATTTAACTAAAGTTATTGGAACATTTAGCTTGTCCCATCTGAAATTTAGTATATTTTTAAATTAAAATTAAAATAACATTAATTTTCTTAATTATAATGAATAATAATATAAAGAAAATAAATACAAGATAAATGAATTTTAAAATTGTTTATTTTTATTTCATCACAAATAAATATAGCAAATATATCACAAAAAAATTAATTATCTATTTTTTTTATATATAAATGTCTAATATTTTCTGTAAAATTGTAATTGTGTAACTTCATTTCACATATTTAATAATACTTTTTTATGATCAATACATGTAACATCATTTTTTAAATTAGCAAATATATCACAAATAAATTGTAACTTTTTTCACAATAAAAATGTCAAATTTTTTGATAGAATCGTAATTATTACATATTTTTTATGATCAATACATTTAACTAAAGTTATTGGAACATTTAGCTTGTCCCATCCAAAGTTTAATAGTATATATTTAAAATAAACGTAATTTTCTTTATCATAATGAACATAAATATTGGCTATCTACTAGCTAGCTTTCTATCTATTTGACTTACTTCTGGGTTGAGTCAATGCTGGCGCGTGTGGCTGCCGCTGCTCACCCACAAAAAAAACTTATCCTGTGACTGAAAAGTGACCTTGAGATTTTTGAAAGGCGCTTTCTAAATGAAATGTATCATTATATTATTATTATTATTATTATTATAAACATAAAGCAAATAAATACAAGATTAATATATTTTTTTTTTAATTGCGTATTTTTATTTTATTTTCCACCCATGATTGAAGTTAATCAACAAAACGAAGCTCTCCACTTAAATGAAGCCGAAGAAATTTGGCCACCTACCGTCTCACAGTTGAGGCATCGGGTCTCGTTGGTCAAGGTTCCTTGGAAGATGTCGTGCACCCAGGTGGACTCCGTCTTCTTCGTGGCCACCTCGGGGTCGGCGTGGGGACCGTTGTTGTTCCTCAAGCGGCCGTTTTGCTTCTCCTGCTTTTTCTCCTCCTGCAAGATGTCCGCCACCGTGTTCAGCAGGTAGTTGAGGAACTCGTGGGCGTCTTGCTGCATGTAGTTGTCGAAAAGGTCTGCAAGAAATTTCACAATGATTATAAATACATCAATAAATAACTAAAAATGCACACATAAATAAATAAGCAAGCACGCAAATAAACAATCAAATAGATAACCAAATAAATCAATAACCACATAAAAATACATTAAAATATATAAATACAGTAAAGTCTCGTTATATCGATATTCAAGGGAGTCCGAAAAAATATCGATATAACCGGGACTATCGATATATCCGACCCTGTTTGCATGTAATTTTCTCCGTGCGTGCATAGAAATAGTATCGATATAACCGGGACTATCGATATATCCGATATCGATATAACCAGACTTTACTGTACATGCATGAATAACCACATAAAAATATAAATACATAAATGAACAAACAAAAATATAATAAATATATACATTAATAAACAAAAGAACACATAAATAAACAAAAACGCATAATAAATAAATAAATACATTAATTAATTATTTAATAAATAAATACTAATAAATTTAATTAATTTAAAAAAATAATAAATGATAAATAGCCAAAGAAATAAAAAAATAACCACACAAAAATACATAAAAAAATATCAATAGATAAATAAACAAACAAAAACATACATGAATAAATACATACACAAATAAATGAATAAATAAATACAAAACCAGATAAAATACAGTAAAGTCTCGTTATATCGATATTCAAGGGAGTCCGAAAAAATATCGATATAACCGGGACTATCGATATATCCGACCCTGTTTGCATGTATTTTTCTCCGTGCGTGCATAAAAATAGTATCGATATAACCGGGACTATCGATATATCCGATATCGATATAACGAGACTTTACTGTACATGAAAATATAAATAAATACATGAATAAATAAAAAATATAAATACAAATATATAAATACCTAAACAAAAAGATGCATACATGAATAAATACAGAAATACATAAATAACCACATAAAATACATTAAACAATATAATACATAAAATAAAGACAAAAATACATAAAAAATATGCATAAATAAATAACCACATAAAATACATTAAACAATATAATAAATACATAAAATAAAGACAAAAATACGTAAAAAAAAATATGCATAAATAAATATGTAAATAAATGCATGAATAACCACATAAAAATATAAATACATAAATGAACAAACAAAAATACAATATATACATTAATAAACAAAACACATAATAAATAAATAAATACATTAATTAATAAATAAATACTAATAAATTGAAATAATTACAAAAATAAAAAAAATAAAAAAAATGATAAATAGCCAAAGAAATAAACAAATAACCACACAAAAATACATTAAAAAATATCAATAGATAAATAAACAAACAAAAACATACATGAATAAATACATACACAAATAAATGAATAAATACATACAAAACCAGATAAAATACATGAAAATATAAATAAATACAAGCATAAATAAAAAATATAAATACAAATATATAAATACCTAAACAAAAAGATGCATACATGAATAAATACAGAAATACATAAATAAATAACCACATAAAATACATTAAACAATATAATAAATACATAAAATAAAGACAAAAATACATAAAAAATATGCATAAATAAATAACCACATAAAATACATTAAACAATATAATAAATACATAAAATAAAGACAAAAATACGTAAAAAATATGCATAAATAAATATGTAAATAAATGCATGAATAACCACATAAAAATATAAATACATAAATGAACAAACAAAAATATAATAAATATATACATTAATAAACAAAACACATAATAAATAAATAAATACATTAATTAATAAATAAATACTAATGAATTGGAATAATTAAAAAAATAAAAATAAATAAATAAATAAATGATAAATAGCCAAAGAAATAAAAAAATAACCACACAAAAATACATAAAAAAATATCAATAGATAAATAAACAAACAAAAACACATGAATAAATACATACACAAATAAACGAATAAATAAATACAAAACCAGATAAAATACATGAAAATATAAATAAATACATGAATAAATAAAAAATATAAATACAAATATATAAATACCTAAACAAAAAGATGCATACATGAATAAATACAGAAAGACATAAATACATAAATAAATAAATAACCACATAAAAATACATTAAACAATATAATAAATACATAAAATAAAGACAAAAATACATAAAAAATATGCATGAATAAATAACCACATAAAATACATTAAACAATATAATAAATACATAAAATAAAGACAAAAATACGTAAAAAAAAATATGCATAAATAAATATGTAAATAAATAAATATGTAAATAAATAAATGAATAAATAGCCACATATAAATATAAATACATAAATAAATAAACTAATAAAAAATACAGAAATAAACAAATAAATCAACAAACAAATAAATAAACAAGTAAATAAATAACCATAAAAAAATATGTTACAAATATAAAAAAAATACACATGAATAACCTAATAAAAATAGAGAAATAAATAACCACATTAAAAAATTAAAAAATAATAAATACATACTGACAACGCGGTCTCCTCACCGTTTTCCTTGCGCAGGCGCGAGATGAACTTCTTGGGCGGGATGACGCCCACTTTCTTCTTCTGCGTGGCGATGGAATGGAAGAGATCGGCCAGGCAGGTGAGCAGATTTTCCTTCTTTTTCTGCTGCGCCTTGTAGGCCAACACGTTTTCGCGGAACGGCCGGCAGAAGTAGAGCGCCTGCAGCACCGAGTTGCAGTAACACGTGTTGCCAAACTGGAATCAAAACAAAAACGACCAATGACCCGTCAGATGCGTTTGTCCATCCGCATGTGTTTACATCTCATTAGCAACTCCATTACTAAGCATTTCAAAATGCGTTTTAATGCATTCTGGCTGAAAGATCATTATTCAGTGGTTTAAAGGACAACCGACGTCTCCGGACAAGTTGCGTCCATAATTTGTAAAATGTCTTCAAATGACTTCTACTGAGCGTATTTTACAAAGATTCCACCGCATATAGCTATATTTTACCTTTTTTAAGACTCGCGCTGAATATTCAGGAAGTCTTGTTTTTGAGTTGGTGACGAGTCCGTACGTGACGTCACGAAAGGAACGCTCCCTGACCGAAAAAAGACACATTGTAGCGGTCCTTCCATCACGTCAATGTATTTTGCTGTACTTGTTTGGTCTGGGGACTTCGTGTTGCACCTAAAAGCTGCCAGAAGAGGGCGTCCAAGCTCCATATAAGGAATTTATCAGTCTGTGGAAACTGAGATGGCCACAGGAAGTCGCCATTTTGTGCCTCTTTTTCTGTGAGAATGTTGCGAATGTTGAGAATGTTTCCCCCTCAATGTTGCCTCATAATGGCACGGAATAAATTCTTTAATCAATTGCAAACATGTATGCTTTCCACTTCAGAACTATTTGAATCATATTCATAACAGGATGTGTAACAAGAAAGCATGTTGTCCGAATCTGAAGCCATTGTTTTGATTCTCCAGCAATGCAAGACGTCTTGGCGTGATGTCACGAACTGGGGGCGGGACTTTCTGAAAATGCCCAATTCGTAGCTCAATTTTTTTGCTAAGTAGAAGTCATTTGAATTGATTTTACAAATTATGGACACAACTTGTCCGGAGGTATCGGTTGTCCTTTAACTCTCATCTGAAAGTATTCCTGTTGATGCTTACGTTGACCAGACCGAAGTAATGTTCATTGATGGGGAACTGCTCAGGGCCGATGTCTTTCTCCAGAGCGGAGGCATTGGTGCCCTGTAAGCAGAGAGACAATAACAAAAATAATAATTATTAAATAATAATGCTAATAATAATAATAATGATAATAAAAAATTAAAATATAACAATAACAATAATAACAAAATTAAAAATTAAAAATTACAATTAAGAAAATAAAAAAAATAAAAAAATGAAAAAAACTAAAAAATTAAAAATTTAAACAATTAAAAAGTTTAAAAATTAAAAAATTAAAAATTGAAAAAAAAATAATAATAAATAATTTAAAAATAAATAAATAAAAGAATTCAAAAATAAAAAAGACACATAAAAAAATAAAAATAAAAATAAAAATAAATAAATCAAAAAATAAAATAATAATAAATTTTATTTTAAGCCCTTTTCAAAGCTGTTAATGACACTTTACAGTCACAGAAAAGCATAGATACTGTAATCAATACAATACAATTACAAATAAAATACAATAAATAAAATACAATTATAAATAGAAACAAGATATAGAGCTACACAGAAAATGCAATTTTAAATAGGTGGGTTTTGAGATGGGAAGAGAATCCATGTTACAAATGTTGGGAGGAAGTGAGTTCCAGAGTTTGGGGGCAGAGCAGCTGAAAGCTCTGTCCCCCATCGTGCTGAGACGGGCATGGGGGAAGCACACAGAGGTGGAGGGAGGAAGAGGATCTGAGGGAACGAGGGGGAATAGAAATTTGAAGGTCAGATAAGAAATAAGGAACATTTGGACGTAGCAAAGTGCCGTTCATTGGATCAACGAAAACAGAGCCTCGTCTAAATTGCCCAGGTGTGTTACAGATGATTGCCAGGCCATTTTTTTTTCTCCCTCGCGCGAGCTCAAAGCAAGGCTTTGTTGAGACAACACGGCCGACAATTTAGCCGCCGGGCGCCTTTGACGGCCCCGCGCGGCGCTCGGTTTCCGAGCGTCAAAGAGAAAGATGGTGAATGGAGCTTTGTGCCGGTGAGAAATGAGAAGCATTAGCGTACGTACATTGACATCAATCGCGCTCTCTCCATTCATTGTTTGCTTTTCTATCAGTGGCAAAGGCTTTGAACATCCAGTCAGGAAGGAGCCTGACGGACAATTAATGGACAGATAAAGTGTGTTGAAGATTCATGAAAAAAAGGATTGAGTACATTCCAAACAGGACATGATAAACAGTCAAACAAAGGTGGTGTTACACTATTTTTCTCCCTAGTTACGATGAAAACATGATCTCCAAAAGCAAAGTGAGGGGTTGAGTCTAATTACAGTGATACCTCAGTTTTCGACCATCAATTTAAAAATTAAAAATTAAAAAAAATACAATTAAGAAAATAAAAAAAATAAAAAAATTAAAAAAACATTTTTTAATAAGTACAGTGATACCTCAGTTTTCGACAATCAATTTAAAAATTAAAAATTAAAAATTACAAAATTAAAAAAATAAGAAAATAAAAAAAAATAAAAAATTAAAAAAACATTTTTTAATAAGTACAGTGATACCTCAGTTTTCGACAATCAATTTAAAAATTAAAAATTAAAAATTATAAATTAAAAATTAAAATTACAAAATTAAAAAATTAAAAAAAATACAATTAAGAAAATAAAAAAAATAAAAAAAATAAAAAAATAAATTAATAAGTACAGTGATACCTCAGTTTTTGACAATCAATTTAAAAATTAAAAATTAAAAATTAAAAATGTGAAAATTTTTAATTTGTTCCAAGTCTAGAAAACAACTTTATAAACTATTTTACAGCATAAAGTGCACCCCCCCCACACACACATAAGATTCATGAAAAAAGGATTGAGTACATTCCAAACAGGATATGACAAATAGTCAAACAAATGTGGCGTTACACTATTTTTCTTCCTAGTTACGATGAAAACATTATCCCCAAAAGCAAAATGAGGGGTTGAGTCTAATTACAGTGATACATCAGTTTTCGACCATCATCCGTTCCAGAAACCTGTTTGAAAAACGATTAGTTTGAAAACCAAATCACCACTTCTCATTATAACCAATGTGATTTTTTTTTAATTTGTTCCAAGTCTAGAAAACAACTTTTTAAACTATTTTACAGCATAAAGTGCACCCCCCCACACACACACATAAGATTCATGAAAAAAGGATTGAGTACATTCCAAACAGGATATGACAAATAGTCAAACAAATGTGGCGTTACACTATTTTTCTCCCTAGTTACGATGAAAACATTATCCCCAAAAGCAAAATGAGGGGTTGAGTCTACAGTGATACCTCAGTTTTTTCGACCATCAACCGTTCCAGAAACCTGTTTGAAAAACCATTTGTTTGAAAACCAAATCACCACTTCCCATTATAATCAATGTGAAAATTTTTAATTCGTTCCAAGTCTAGAACTGCTTCATGTAACTATGTAATAATTTTACATGACTTTTGGTGGTTAGTTAATTTAAGCAAAAACAAACAAACAAATAAAGTGAGGAGCCATAAGAGCCGGATCTTTTTAGTGAGCCGAGCCAAAAGGACCGGCTCTCTGAAAAGAGCTGGAATTCCCATCACTAGTATCCTCAAACCCCCTTAAAAAATGGTTATGTCCAGCGGTCTTACATTAAATAGGTAAACCAAGAAGTGACCCAGACAATAAGAGCAACAGCAAAAGAAGTTTAAATTATTTTTTAACTGGAGTAAAACTGGACTTTGTTTTTGGAGAATGTTTCGAGTTATTCATCCCCTTTAAAAATACCAATATTGGTACAGTCCATCGTGTGAACCAGGAAGTAGAAAATGGCCTAAATTTGACTAAATTTAGGCAGATTCAATAAAAATGGAACAGTCCGATAGTTTTGATTCAACCTAAAGACCCTGGACGTCGCCCATTTCGTTCCAAAACCATCAAACAAATATTGGGTTTCACTATTTTATAGACCATAAACATAACTTTTTTAGCGTTTTACGCTAGAAAAGAGACATTCCTCCACCACAAATTTCAAAAAAAAAATGGTACGGTCCAGTCCGGCGACGTCACTGGGTCGTCGTGACGTCACAGTGAGTTTTTGCGATCCGGAGGACGCGTGAGTGCCCGAACGCAACAGAAGCACTGATGACCATACAGCGGTGCCTTTCTCTTGCCCTCTGGTGTGTACACACCCACGATAAACGACAGAGAAACATCCATCGGACATATTAAACATATTCAGCCAACGACGCCTTCGGCTATCAGCGTCAACTTTCGATCACCGCAAACCACAAACCCTCACTCAGGTCAACATGGAGGGTACTCCAACTCGCGCCACAGAGAAACGATCACTTTGTACTCACCATGTTACAAATGGAGGCGATATTTCTGACAGTCATTTAGTTTACTGTGTCCCCCTGGCCGCCATCTTCAGGAAATAAACATGATCGACGGAGTAAACAAGTGGAATTTCAAGGCCACACACACACTGCAAGAAGCCCAGTGGCGGCGTCGTAACCCGCGACACCATACGGGCAGCGACGACCGCCGAGGAACTTAGAGACGAAGCGATTTCATCACCAAAAGAGATGAAAATATAACATTTTGGAGCCAAGTTACGAGGGCGAGGTTTATCATGTTAGCAAACAAACAAAAAAATGCTTCCGTAGTGACGTCGCACAGTCCTGCCTACCTAACGCCAAACCTAAGGATTGGTTCAGCGCTCAGTATTTGATTGACAGTGACATGCACCCAATCAGAGAGTGTCAGAGTGAAATTTACCTTCCGTGCAACCTATCAACGGCATCTACAGTTAATTAAGCAAGGCGCCAAACGCAACATTTGTGGGTGGGAGGAATTTGATTGATAGACAATTACAGCGAATCACAAAAAGGAGTATGAAAAGTTGGCGGAAACTGCAACCAATCATTGACATCTCTTATTTATCAATGGATGACGAAACGGTGAATGAAATAAGAACGTTCACAAATAAATAAAAACAAAGACATATTTTATTTTAATAACATTAGGATATATTTCTTTTGTTTACAATTAACACACATTTTAAACATACCTAAGGTTTAAAAAAATAGTTCACATTTATTTATCCTTGCCACCATTTTCTTACCATCCAATTGTATTCATTTCATGGAAAATGGCGATGTCGACTTTTCCCTTTGAACTCCTCATTAGTTTGTAATTTACTAAAGTCTTCAAATCACGTCAGCATTATTCCGCATGCCTGAAAGCATGATGTAGCCTTGAGGGTATGTGTTTGTGTGCTTTTAAAACACTTTAAAATTCTCTCTGTAGGGGTTCTCCCACCCTCAGGCTTCACCACTCCGCTTTGTTTGCACTTTCGCAACAATCCCTTTGGAATTACCTCCTTAGCATTTAAATGTGGAGCCATAAAAATAAGAAAGGAAAACTACAAATAATTGGGATGAAAGGCACTTCAAAAGGGAAGGTTGGGGAGCGCGTCGTGTTTGGTATGTGAAGCTTCGTTTGCTTACATTATGTCAGCCCGTAATTGACGAGGAAACAACTGTAGCTGGTGGCCTTTCAATGCATAACATTCCGCATACAGTGATACCTTGTCTTACGAACTTAATTGGTTCCCAGTCAGAGTGTCGAAGGCGAAAAGTGTGTATCCCAAAAATTAATTTCCCATAGGAAACCATTAAAATGAGACTAATCCGTTCCCCAAAAAACATAATTTTCTACTTTCTAATTTTCTAAGCCTTAAAACTACACAAAATATACCTTATTTTATGTATAATAAATGTGCTCTGGTATTTTAATAAAAGAAATAAACTGTACTGTATAATAAAGTCGTTTTATTTATCTTTGTGATGGTCAATGGCTTGATGGAATGGAGTGGCCGCTTTCATCAGCATTAAACATTTGATGAGGAACGTAGCCTTCTTCTTTCACCATCTTGAGGAATGATCCCTTGTAAGTGTTTTCTGTGCGATAATTTTACCTTGTTCCTCATCAATTGTGTTCTGTTTAGCTGGGTTGATAGCTTTTTGCATCAAATGTACAGATGGGTTGTTTGTGGAGCCTGATTGATGGGATATTATTAACCTTTCAGTCTACACTCTGCTATCAAAGTTGAAACGAGTCCAAATTTCACTGTTTTCTATCTAT